>NC_047521.1:28929594-28940094 GCF_902827115.2 Pseudochaenichthys georgianus | reverse complement strand
TTAGAGTTATCGTCCAGAGAGTTATCGTCCAGAGAGTTATCGTCCAGAGATAGTTATAGTCGCAGAGAGTTATCGTCCAGAGAGTTATCGTCCATAGAGTTATCGTCCAGAGAGTTATCGTTCATAGAGTTATCGTCCAGGAGAGTATCGTCCTTAGAGTTATCGTCCAGATAGTTATCGTCCTTAGAGTTATCGTCCAGAGAGTTATCGTCCATAGAGTTATCGTCCAGAGAGTTATCGTCCAGAGATTATCGCCAGAGAGTTATCGTCCAGAGAGTTACCGTCCTTAGAGTTATCGTCAGAGATAGTTATCGTCCAGAGAGTTATCGTCCAGAGAGTTATCGTCCAGAGAGTTACCGTCCTTAGAGTTATCGTCCAGAGAGTTATCGTCCAGAGAGTTATCGTCCAGAGAGTTACCGTCCATAGAGTTATCGTCCATAGAGTTATCGTCCAGAGAGTTATCGTCCTAGAGTTATCGTCCAGAGAGTTATCGTTATAGAGTTATCGTCCAGAGAGTTATCGTCCTTAGAGTTATCGTCCAGAGAGTTATCGTCCATAGATTTATCGTCCAGAGGTTATCGTCCTAGAGTTATCGTCCAGAGTTATCGTCCAGAGAGTTATCGTCCAGAGATAGTTATCGTCCAGAGAGTTATCGTCCAGAGAGTTATCGTCCATAGAGTTATCGTCCAGAGTTATCGTCCATAGAGTTATCGTCCAGAGAGTTATCGTCCTTAGAGTTATCGTCCAGATAGTTATCGTCCTTAGAGTTATCGTCCAGAGAGTTATCGTCCAGAGAGTTATCGTCCAGATAGTTATCGTCCATAGAGTTATCGTCCAGAGAGTTATCGTCCTTAGAGTTATCGTCCAGATAGTTATCGTCCAGAGAGTTATCGTCCAGAGAGTTATCGTCCATAGAGTTATCGTCCAGAGAGTTATCGTCCATAGAGTTATCGTCCAGAGAGTTATCGTCCTTAGAGTTATCGTCCAGATAGTTATCGTCCTTAGAGTTATCGTCCAGAGAGTTATCGTCCAGAGAGTTATCGTCCAGATAGTTATCGTCCATAGAGTTATCGTCCAGAGAGTTATCGTCCTTAGAGTTATCGTCCAGATAGTTATCGTCCTTAGAGTTATCGTCCAGAGAGTTATCGTCCAGAGAGTTATCGTCCTTAGAGTTATCGTCCAGAGAGTTATCGTCCAGAGAGTTATCGTCCTTAGAGTTATCGTCCAGAGAGTTATCGTCCTTAGAGTTATCGTCCAGAGAGTTATCGTCCAGAGAGTTATCGTCCTTAGAGTTATCGTCCAGAGAGTTATCGTCCAGAGAGTTATCATCCAGAGAGTTATCGTCCAGATAGTTATCGTCCATAGAGTTATCGTCCTTAGAGTTATCGTCCAGAGAGTTATCGTCCAGAGAGTTATCGTCCAGATAGTTATCATCCTTAGAGTTATCCCAGAGAGTTACCGTCCATAGAGTTATCGTCCTAGAGTTATCGTCCATAGAGAGTTATCGTCCAGAGAGTTATCGTCCAGATAGTTATCGTCCAGAGAGTTATCCTTAGAGTTATCGTCCAGAGAGTTATCGTCCAGAGAGTTATCGTCCAGAGAGTTATCGTATAGAGTTATCGTCCAGAGAGTTATCGTCCAGAGAGTTATCGTCCAGAGAGTTATCGTCCAGATAGTTATCGTCCATAGAGTTATCGTCCGAGAGAGTTATCGTCCAGAGAGTTATCGTCCAGTAGAGTTATCGTCCAGAGAGTTATCGTCCTTAGAGTTATCGTCCAGAGAGTTATCGTCCATAGAGTTATCGTCCATAGAGTTATCGTCCAGAGAGTTATCGTCCAGAGAGTTATCGTCCAGAGAGTTATCGTCCTTAGAGTTATCGTCCAGAGAGTTATCGTCCAGAGTTATCGTCCAGAGAGTTATCGTCCATAGAGTTATCGTCCAGAGAGTTATCGTCCATAGAGTTATCGTCCAGAGAGTTATCGTCCTTAGAGTTATCGTCCAGAGAGTTATCGTCCTTAGAGTTATCGTCCAGAGAGTTATCGTCCTTAGAGTTATCGTCCAGAGAGTTATCGTCCATAGAGTTATCGTCCAGAGAGTTATCGTCCAGAGAGTTATCGTCCAGAGAGTTATCGTCCATAGAGTTATCGTCCATAGATAGTTATCGTCCATAGAGTTATCGTCCAGAGAGTTATCGTCCTTAGAGTTATCGTCCAGAGATAGTTCGGTTAAGTAAGTAGTTTCTTGATAGCATACGTTAGACAGTTTTCCAGTAGCGTGGCGTGGAAAAAATATTAGGCGAAGCCAATAATACGTCCTTTCTTTGGGTCGGGGGGTGGTGGTCAATGTAATAACGTAACCAGATGAGTGATGACAGCACCCGGTATCATCACACAGATGCAGGACTTACACACGCCTGCTATCTACGACGTCCGCACGCACTCCAGCCCAACCTCCAATAAGCATTCATTCACTAAATCAGGAGACCTTTACGTTTTACGTCGATTCGCTCCTTTGTTCCTCGCTGCACACAGCTCCAGTTTGGGCATCGGCCTGTCATCAGATCGTTTGTGTTGTTGCTGCTGGAGCGGAAGTTTAGTACAATTATTTTTGATGAAATACTCCACATCTCCACCCTCCATATTAATTGCACTTGCTTCAGGTGCTTGCTACTTGCTAACGGCGGTGAGAGTGGACGCTATCTATCTTCTATCGATTAGATTTATGATTAGAAAATGATAAAGTAGGGAGACATGTGGATATTATCCGACTGAACACAACGTGCATTTATCTAACAGGTTCGTTTTCCACTGACCTTATTTCCTAAAGCCTCTGGAGAAATCCCGTTGCCTTTCTGTGGAGGGAACCCGAGCGCAGCTTACTTCCGGGTTTTAGGACGCGTCACTGCAACACGAAGTTGATGCGATTTGATTGGATTGTGAGGCAAGGGAAGCCAGCCGCCTCTGGCTTCCCTTGGCATGGCCCTGACCAATCACAGGTTGGCAAGGGCATGACGTGAGCCTTGTCTGATTGGTCAATCCCTCCATTTTTTTTCACCAAGGGAAGCCAGTTTCTGCTGGCCTCCTCTCGCAGCAGAGAGTGCAATCTACTGTTTCACCATAACATCTAGGGGGGCGCTGTTTCACTCTTTGTAAAACACTCAATGAGAATGGGGGAGAGACGGGCCGGCAGCAACACACAGCAAAGAATTTCCGAAACTAAACAAAGTGTTTTTATTTATTTATTAAAATTATAACTACAATCCGATAAAAACAAGGGAAGCCGGGTTCCCTCGGCCTCCGGGAGAAACGCCACTGCAGTTATAGAGTGTTGTTTTGCTGCTTCATGTATTCAGTGTGTTGTTACCTGATTACATACAACACTTTGTTTTGATACTTTGTCTCCTGCATCGTGCATTTGACTCCACGCCTTAGTACAGCCTTAACACACATATTGAGATGAATTTAAAATCATTTCTGGATCTTGTGTTTGGATCATGAAGGAAAATACTATAGATTAGCTAAATGTTTCTGTGACCTCACACACCAACGCTCGCTGTATACACACCTCTGTTCCCTCTGTCTATCTGTGGAGAGCTCCAACAGATATCTACCATGACTCCAGATGGATCTATAAACATGCACTGGTTTTTACTGACACATGTATGTGGCATATAGAACTGAGGAACTTGGAGAATATCTTCTGTTTCCATTCCTCCGCACCAAAGGTCATCTTTCCAGAGGTTTCTCGACTCTTGGCAAAGACACATTGGACTCTAGATTCTGATTCAGCGGAACACATGCGAGACCCTGAGGATGAACCATTTAAACATTTAAGTGAGGATTATCTGTTTTAATTGTGTTGTTTTAACTATAATGTTCCTCTATCTCCTTCATCCTTTCCTCGGGCATGACTTAGCAAAGCGTAACATGTGCAGAGAAGATATAGGTATTTGTTATGCATGCATTTTATACATTTACAAGGCAGTGGGATAATGAATAATGAATGGATGAAAACTTTATTACAGACTCAGGTCCAGATAAAAGACAAGACATATAATAAATTACATACACAGCATAACAATAATTCATAGTTTAAGAATAATTTAAATCAGTGTCCTACAAAGAGACAACTATACCAATGCCTCCACAGCTGCGATTGGTAGCGTGCACTAAGCCTTATGTTCGATAGAGGGATTTCATTATCAGTCATTAAGCCGGCAAATACATTCATACATGAGACTTCTTAGAACAGCTGGTAGAGTATTGACTCCTGCAGCCACACACATTTCACTTGCACTCGACCATCGAGGTTCTCTTCAGCAATATCCCTCATGGCATCATTATGAGCTACTTGAAGTTGAACTTGCTTTTCTGTAGTTTGACCACAGAAGTTTAGAGCGGTGTGCAACATGCTCTGAACGGAGACGTCTTCACTCCATCTGAACACGCACCAAACCTACGTAGGAGAATGTTTGCGTGTGCACATCATGCGGCCATGGCCTATGGATATCTTCGTCATCTGTCATGTGTTCTGGGATCGCTTACCCTCCTTCCTTAGTTCCCTCTGTCGTTAGCATGCTGGTGAGTGAGGGGTACTGCTGCGCACGTGTTGAGATGAATGTGAAATCATTTCTGGGTCTTGTTGTTGGATCAGGAAATGCTAGAGATAGCGCTGCCACACGTTTCTGTAGATGCACTGACCTGTCGTAGTGCACGTGTGTGAAGGAGGCATACGATGGTGGTCTTGATGTCCGGTTTGTCATGCTATGATTTGGCTTGATGTCAACCTCTCAGTGCTCTGTCTTTCTGTGGAAACCACCAACATCTCCATCGATATCTCACCTTCTGCTCAACGGCCTCCGCTCTGAATATCGTTTTCCTTCATCTCTTTCATTTCATTCACACTCGTCTCTCTCATGAGATCCACCGTACGCACGTTTTAAATTGTGTGTTACAAAATGTGCAGACGTGTTGATTACGCAAATTAATCTTGAAGTACGGCAGACATGTTTCGCATGTCGTTGCCTCATTGGTTGAGATGGAAGTGAGAGACATGGAAACAGATGTAGTGGATAGAGGCCCTATTCTGCTACTGTAGGTGTTAGTGCATGTAAACGGTCTGCAGAGGCTCAAATCCCCTGTGCTCCCTGTGGGGGAGTGTGTGTATGAACATAACGAGCTTTATATCATACGTCTAAAGCTTCCTCGTCACGGCCTCCTCACACGGAGAAGATAAACGGCAGCTTTTTGAACGTGTTCGTCTCCAAAACATAAAACCGAACTCTCTCCTGGTTTAAACGTGCGTGTGGGGAAGAGAGGGTTTGTCCTTGTGAACCTAATCTCCCGTGATTTGCCTTCGCTCTCATCGTTAACACACTCCTCTTTGGCTCTGATTCTCGTCAGGTGCGTTTCTACCCATTATGATATCGTTAGTGTGCCTTTAACGCGACATACATGTGTTTGATGTTTGGTTGAGGTGGAAAGTTGGAGAAATGGAAAGAGATTTCTGTGGATAATCTTCCCTGTGTTCTGTACAGTAGGTGTTTAGTGCATGTGAACGGTCTGCAGAGGCTCAAATCCCCTGTGCTTCCCTGTGTGTGCAGGAGAGTGTGTGAACCTCACAAGTTGAAGTATTAATACACCTCGTGTGAAGCTTCCTCCTCACGTCCTCCTCACGTCCTCCCCACGTCTCCCCAACGTCCTCCTCACGTCCTCACCCACGTCCTCCCACGTCCTCCCCACGTCCTCCTCACGTCCCTCCCCACGTCTCCTCAAGTCCTCCCACACGTCCTCCTCACGTCCTCCTCACGTCCTCCCCACGTCCTCCTCACGTCCTCCCCACGTCCTCCCCACGTCCTCCTCACGTCCTCCCCACGTCCTCCCCACATCCTCCTCACGTCCTCCTCACGTCCTCCCCACGTCCTCCTCACGTCCTCCTCACCAGCGTCTTGAGGCCTCCAAACGGAGATGCAAAGTGTAACTCTCTCTGGTTTCACTCGGTGTGGAGAAGAGAGGCTTTTCTAACTCAGTAAAGGTTTCAGATCTCTCTCTCTCTGCAGGACTTCAATGATCTGTCTGAGTTTCGCTGCTGCAGTATTTTATATCATAACGTGTTTTAAATAAGAATCATCCGCTGTGTGACGAGGAGAGGAAGGCATGGGAGACGTTGTATCAGAGCTGATACATGAGGAGTGTGTGCAGACTGCGGGCGGAGACGGGTTTCTATATACTGTTCTTGAAGGTAACGAAAGACCGCGGTCTTCATCGGAAACAGCTGCATGGAAACAGCATATTTTAAAACATATAATACTTCATATAATGCATTTGGAAATGTTGAGGTCGTGCAAATGTAACCCTTTCTTTAAAACTTAAATGTTTTTCTTTTTACAATATTTTACTGAAAAAACTGTTTATTATTTATTTGTTTGCAATTAATTACTTTTTTTAAAATAGGGTTTTACTTTTTAGACACAAGAAATATTTATTTTGAGGTGTTGGTCGTTCATTTTGTACTTCAAGTGTCTATGTGTGTGTGGTGGTGTGTGTGGTGTGTGTGTGTGTGGTGTGTGTGTGTGTGTGTGTGTGTGTGTGGTTTTGGTTGTGTGTGTGTGTGTGTTTGTGTGGTTTTGGTTGTGTGTGTGTGTGTGTGTGGTTTTGGTTGTGTGTGTGGTTGTGGTTTTAGTTGTATCTGTGTTTGTGTGTGTTCGTGGTTTTGGTTGTGTGTGTGTGTGTGTGTGTGTGTGTTCACCGTCCTTCCCATCGGTCAGCTTTCTCTTCGTCTACTTCCCCAACTTTACTCCAGATCTAATTAACTTGACCTCCACGTGCCCCATGTGTGTGTGTGTGTGTGTGTGTGTGTGTGTGTTGTGTGTGGTGTGTGTGTGTGTGTGTGTGTGTGTGTGTGTGTGAGAGAGATGATATTGAGTTGTGTACAGAACACATTGTGTGTGTTTGGTGGAGATGAGTCAGCTGCTCTTTTCTCTGCCTGTTATTAGAGAATATGACTGATTACAGGACGGTGCGTTCAGGTACAGTCTGTGACTCAGAGCGATTGACGCAGGCAGACGTGAACCTGTTGGCTATTCTGTTTCAGAAAAACACAACTACATGTTAAAAAGTTTTCCACTGAGGTTAATGATAGTAGTTATTATAATATTACATATTTTTATCTATTTATAAACATATACAAAAAATACATGTATATATATCCTTTTTGTTTTAGTCGAATACTATATATTATTCTGAAATGGACCAATATGCACAATGAGTACTTTCACTTTATTTTAATGATAATACTGTTCTACTTTTACTCAAGAACACGATCTGAGTACTTCTACTTTTTACTCAAGTACAAGATCTGAGTACTTCTACTTTACTCAAGCAGAAGGTCTGAGTACTTCTACTTTTACTCTAATGCAAGATCTGAGTACTTCTACTTTTACTACAAGGTCTGAGTACTTCTACTTTTACTCAAGAACAAGATCTGAGTACTTCTACTTTTACTCTAGTGCAAGATCTGAGTACTTCTACTTTTACTCTAGTACAATATCTGAGTACTTCTACTTTTACTCAAGAACAAGATCTGAGTACTTCTACTTTTACTCAAGTACAAGATCTGAGTACTTCTACTTTGACTTACATATCAAAGTACTTCTCCTCTGACTAAAAGTAAGTTTATTGAGTATTTTCTGTCTCTTTATTTTCTTGAGAGCTGTTGCGTCACATCTCAGTTTGAGTTAGCTTCACATGGTGTCGTGCCCCGGTGCATTGTGGGTCGACATGGAGTAAACAAGATGACCTTATATTGTTGTGTACCTCCTGCTGCTGGGTGACAGTATCCATGGAAACACAGCGTGTGACCTCACAGCTTTATCAGTAACGGCCCGTCCACACTACAGCTTCAAAGCTTGGAGCTGGGCGTGTCTGAAGCTCGACCAACAACCAATCACATGAATCTCCCGCCCCTGACACACACGCAGCGGTTTGATTGGCTAGAGCTTGTACTGGCGTATGATTTGATTGGCTGACGCTTCCACCGAAAGCTTCAGAAGCTTCAAAAGTTGAACATTGCTCAACTTTTGCAGCCTGAAACGCCAGGAAAGCTCCGCTCTGCTTCCCACAATGCAGTTCGGCGAAAAGTGAGTGGGCAGACGCGTTGGAAAGCGTTTTTGGAGCTGTCGAAGCCGTAGTGTGGACGGGCCGTAAGACATTAGGCAACAGGGAGGCTTTATAAAACCTGCAAGATCTGAACCCGAGAGACATGTTCTTATTACAAGTATTTCTCCAGGACTCACTTCCTGTTTGCTTTAATAATAATGGGTTTCATTTATAAAGCACTTCATATTTGATTTCAAATCCTGAAGTGCTACAAGCAGTGACCATGAACAGTATACATACACATTACACAACACGGTAGAATGAATAGAAATCAATACAAAACAAACAATAGAAATAAAATAAAAAGGATGGTAAAAAGGTCAAAGGCTCGACTGAAGAGATGGCTTTGAGGCCTTTCTAAAAGCCTCCACGGTCTGTGGTGTCTCGTGCGGTCGGGGAGAGCGTTCCACAGACTGGGGGCAGCCGCGCAGAAGGCCCGGTCTCCCAGAGCACGGAGCTTAGTCCTGGGGGGGTTTGAGGAGGTTGCTGGAGCGGGTGGTCCGCAAGGAGGTATGGGGGGTGAGCAGTTCCTTGAGGTAGGGAGGGGCAGTTCCATGGACACACTGGTGGGTGAGGACGGAGGCCTTGAATTCGATCCTCAGCTCCACGGGTAGCCAGTGGAGCGCTTTGAGGATGGGGGTGATGTGATCATATTTGCGCACCCTCATCAGGATCCTAGCAGCGCTCTTCTGAATGTATTGGAGCTTCTGGATGCTTCTGTGAGGGATCCCAATGAGGAGTGCATTGCAGTAGTCCAGCCTGGAGGAGACGAAGGCGTGGACCAGCTTTTCGGCCTCAGACAGAGTGAGTGTGGGCGGAGTTTGGCGATGTTCCTGAGGTGGTAAAAGGAGTTCTTGCACAGCTGTTTAATGTGGGCCTCAAAGGTCAGATGGGCGTCCATTTTCACACCCAGGTTGGTGACTGTTGAGGAGAGGGGAGTGTCCTGCTGAGGAGAGGGGCGTGTCCTGTTGAGGAGAGGGGAGTGTCCTGCTGAGGAGAGGGGCGTGTCCTGCTGAGGAGAGGGGAGTGTCCTGCTGAGGAGAGGGGAGTGTCCTGCTGAGGAGAGGGGCGTGTCCTGTTGAGGAGAGGGGAGTGTCCTGCTGAGGAGAGGGGCGTGTCCTGCTGAGGAGAGGGGAGTGTCCTGCTGAGGAGAGGGGAGTGTCCTGCTCAGGAGAGGGGAGTGTCCTGCTGAGGAGAGGGGAGTGTCCTGTTGAGGAGAGGGGAGTGTCCTGCTGAGGAGAGGGGAGTGTGCTGCTGAGGAGAGGGGAGTGTCCTGTTGAGGAGAGGGGAGTGTCCTGCTGAGGAGAGGGGAGTGTCCTGTTGAGGAGAGGGGAGTGTCCTGCTGAGGAGAGGGGAGTGTCCTGCTGAGGAGAGGGGCGTGTCCTGCTGAGGAGAGGGGAGTGTCCTGCTGAGGAGAGGGGAGTGTCCTGCTGAGGAGAGGGGAGTGTCCTGCTGAGGAGAGGGGAGTGTCCTGGCCGGAGGAGGTGATGGTGTTGATGGTGGAGGACCGAACCTGGTGTGGGGTGCCAACTATAATGGCTTCGGTCTTGGAGCTGTTGAGTTTCAGGAAGTTTTGCTTCATCCACGCCTTGATCTCCTCCAGGCAGGCAGTGAGTGTGGGTGAAGGCAGGGCTGCAGAGGAGGTGAAGGCAGGGCTGCAGAGGAGGTGAAGGCAGGCCTGCAGAGGAGGTGAAGGCAGGCCTGCAGAGGGTTGATCCTGAGGTACAGTTGCTTTATACTTTTAGTCTTTAAAAAAACACAAGGGAGAATAATGTACACACACACACACACACACACACACACACACATGCACACACACACACACACACACACACACACACACACACACACACACACACATGCACACACACACACACACACACACACACACACACACACACACACCACACACACACACACACACACACACACACACACACACACACACACACACACCCATCGTTAAGCTTGTCGTGTGTTCCTACAGACACGATGCAAGCTGATATTAAAAGCACTTTGCAGACACATATATATTTTATGTCTCCACCTTTTCTCAGAGTCCGTCAGGATGACACTCAAAGCTCACATTTCCTGACTGCTGAACTGGGCCCTGAACTCCTCTCTTGTCATGTGTCACGAAAAGCAGCTCTCGACACATTTCACTGAACCCGCCTTTAACTCAGCTGTCAATCAAACCCGTCAGCAGAACTGCTCCGGACCCATTTAAAGACTCTTCCTCTGTATTGTTAGATCCTCTCTGCTGCTCCAGCTCAGTGTCTCTGCCGGTCTGCAGTGAGGACGCAGACTTAGAGTCTATGGAACGTTCATCTGTGCTCACGTGTTG
>NC_047521.1:28919594-28924594 GCF_902827115.2 Pseudochaenichthys georgianus | reverse complement strand
TGAAGTACTCCACTAGCCCCCCCCCCCCCCTCTGTAGACTTTCCTGAAGTACTCCACTAGCCCCCCCCCCCCCCTCTGTGGACTTTTCTGAAGTACTCCCCGTTGATAGAAATCAACACGTAATGAATTAAGACCCCACGGTTTGATGATGGATAGGTGTGTGGGCTGACTTTCATTTTGACACGCAGAACAATGTTATAATAAACATAGATACTGTGTTAAATGGATATATCCGCCTTCTTTCATTTATCTTTCCATTCCCAACAATATACATAAATAAATGGCATATTTTGGACATAGTTCGAATGGTGATTCATCTGATTAATTAATTTTTAAACTGTGATTAATCTGATTAAAACATGTTAATCGTTTGACAGCCCTAATATATATTTATATATAAACTAATGAAAACATTGAATTAGATGCTGGAATGAAGGAGATATTCCCAGCACGACATGCTGCTGCTTCTGACTGAATACAAGAGAAAGAATTAATTAAAAGACGAATCAGGAAAGTTATCGATCTAATAAACAGTTGGAGTTTCGACTTTTTATGTGTATCTTATCTTAATTGATTTAACATGTACTGAACTTGCACTGTCGTGTGCACCGTTATCTTACACTCTTTTGTGTCTTTGGCACTGCATGGTGCTTTGTGGCAGGATTTAAGATCTGATTACTGAATCTACCCCGGAGACGATGAGATCTAGAAGGTCACAGTTTGAATGCAGGACTTTTACTGAAACAGAGTATTCCTACACTCTGAGTACTTCTACTTTTACTCAAGCACAATATCTGAGTACTTCTACTTTAACTCAAGAACAAGATCTGAGTACTTCTACTTTTACTCAAGAACAAGATCTGAGTACTTCTACTTTTACGCAAGTACAAGATCTGAGTACTTCTACTTTAACTCAAGCACAATATCTGAGTACTTCTACTTTAACTCAAGCACAAGATCTGAGTACTTCTACTTTAACTCAAGCACAATATCTGAGTACTTCTACTTTTACTCAAGTACAAGATCTGTGTACTTCTACTTTTACTCAAGTACAAGATCTGAGTACTTCTACTTTTACTCAAGCACAATATCTGAGTACTTCTACTTTAACTCAAGTACAATATCTGAGTACTTCTGCTTTTACTCAAGTACAAGATCTGAGTACTTCTACTTTTACTCAAGTACAATATCTGAGTACTTCTACTTTAACTCAAGTACAAGATCTGAGTACTTCTACTTTAACTCAAGCACAATATCTGAGTACTTCTACTTTAACTCAAGCACAATATCTGAATACTTCTACTTTAACTCAAGCACAATATCTGAGTACTTCCACTTTTACTCAAGAACAAGATCTGAGTACTTCTACTTTGACTCAAGCACAATATCTGAGTACTTCTACTTTAACTCAAGTACAATATCTGAGTACTTCTGCTTTTACTCAAGTACAAGATCTGAGTACTTCTACTTTTACTCAAGTACAATATCTGAGTACTTCTACTTTAACTCAAGTACAAGATCTGAGTACTTCTACTTTAACTCAAGCACAATATCTGAGTACTTCTACTTTAACTCAAGCACAATATCTGAATACTTCAACTTTAACTCAAGCACAAGATGTGAGTACTTCTACTTTTACTCAAGTAAAGACCTGAGTACTTCTACTTTCACTCAAGCACAATATCTGAGTACTTCTACTTTTACTCAAGTACAATATCTGATTACTTCTACTTTTACTCAAGTACAAGATCTGAGTACTTCTACTTTAACTCAAGTACAATATGTGAGTACATCTACTCAAGAACAAGATCTGTGTACTTCTACTTTTACTCAAGCACAAGATCTGAGTACTTCTACTTTTACTCAAGTAAAGACCTGAGTACTTCTACTTTTACTCAAGAACAAGATCTGAGTACTTCTACTTTTACTCAAGCACAAGATCTGAGTACTTCTACTTTAACTCAAGTAAAGACCTGAGTACTTCTACTTTTACTCAAGTAAAGACCTGAGTACTTCTACTTTAACTCAAGTAAAGACCTGAGTACTTCTACTTTAACTCAAGTACAGACCTGAGTACTTCTACTTTGACTCAAGTAAAGACCTGAGTACTTCTACTTTGACTCAAGTAAAGACCTGAGTACTTCTACTTTAACTCAAGTACAGACCTGAGTACTTCTACTTTGACTCAAGTAAAGACCTGAGTACTTGACGGCGCTTTGAAGAAGGACGAAAGCATGTTTTGTTAAATCTACTCTGGAGTGTTTGCCTCAGACCTCGAGGTCACATGATGCCAGAGGGCGACTTTCAGGTTAGACTCATTCTTTAGTATTTCCTGTATGGCTGTGGCTTCATCTCCTTCTCCATGTTTCCCCGCTGCTTATCGATACTGGTTGTAGTGATCTTGTAATGTCGTCGATGTTTGCGGCGCTGACCTAAAGACGGGTTATTGGCAGCTTGGCTCTGACCTTTCTGCCGGTGTTTGTTCGGCACGGATCAACGAGTGAACGAACAAACACGCTCACGGGGGAAAAGGGTTCTGTGACGGGGTTCTTTCATTTGTGTTGTGTGTGTGTGTGTGTTTATGTGTGTCCACACAGCGGGCTTCTCTCACAGAATGACCTCCTGTGTGTTTGCGTTGGTGATTATTGAGCTTCTTTCTTCGAGTCAAAATGCAACAAAAACAAGTATTAAGACTGAACAGTTTGCTTTGTGATCAATAAGACATAACCGAAGATATAAAGCGTGTTTTCTTTGCAACACTCCCCCTGGAGAAATGGGCTCTGCCTTTCTCACAGTTCTTAGGATGACTTGATACTTTGTTTCCTCTGCAGAGCTCCGTATGAAGCTAAGCTAAGCTAAGCTCAACTAAGCTAAGCTAAGCTAAACTAAACTAAGATAAGCTAAACTAAGCTAAGCTAAGCTAAGCAAAGCTGTGTATGAAGCTAAGCTAAGTTAAGCAAAGCTATGTATGAAGCTAAACTAAGCTAAGCTATGTATGAAGCTAAGCTAAGCTACACTAAGCTAAGCTAAACTAAACTAAGCTAAGCTAAGCAAAGCTATGTAGGCTATGAAGCTAAACTAAGCAAAGCTATGTATGAAGCTAAGCTAAGCAAAGCTATGTATGAAGCTACGCTAAGCAAAGCTATGTATGAAGCTAAGCTAAGCAAAGCTATGTATGAAGCTAAGCTAAGCAAAGCTATGTATGAAGCTAAGCTAAGCTAAGCTAAGTACAAAACGATAATACGACCAAGTCTGAAAGGTCGTTTTTTTGCAACTTAGCATCTCCATCTACAATATCATCAAGGTCAAATAGTGTAGTCTAAAGTGAAGTACAAGTACCTCTAACTTGCACTTAAGTACACAACTTGAGTACATTAAAAAATGCTGCTCCAAACAATGAATGATAAAAAAGGCGTTTTCGTTCTTAATAAGTGAACAAATCTTCCAATAGAACAAGTACGACATGGCTTGGTGAAAGTTCCTGGAGTGAAGACGGGACACTGAGTTAAATGAGATCTTGTGTTTATCTGGAAACTCATGTTGAACTATATTTGACCAGAATCAGGGAATTGGTTAAAAAGCCAGACATGCTGAGACGCTTTCTGTTTTCTGATGCTAGTGGAGATGTTCCGGTGAAAGAAGATGTTTTTAAGAGACTTAAGATCCCTTGTCTAAAAACAAGACGCAGTTATGATGTCTTATATCAAGTGTCGCGACATATTCTGACTCGCAATGTGAAAAATGTACTTGGCAAGATTGTAAACGTTGTTGCTGTGTATTCCACCAGTGCTCTAATCCTCTAATCTCTTTCTTTCTCGGTGCTGCTCCTCCTCTTCCTCCTCCTCCTCCTCTTCCTCCTCCTGTGGTCGGACACTAAAGGTAAGCGAATCAAACGCACCTCTTTCTCTGCAGTGTTGTTTACTCTTTTGAGGTCTTGCGTTGGATGGTTGCTTTTGTCCGGACCTTGTTCACTGGAACACATGCTGCTCCAAAAACAAGTTGAACAAGAAAGAAATCAAGCTGTTTTCACTGGAAATAAGAAAACAATCGGCCAAGAGAGCAAGTGAGCATCAGCTGGTGAGAGAACTGGAAATGAGAACGAACATGTGGAGAAATCACATCTTGTGATTATCAGGAGAACTCATGTTGAACTGTATCTCACCAGAATCAGAGATGTTGTTTCTGTGTTCTGATGGTAGTCGGTGATTCTCTAATACATCTGTACAAAAATAAGTTTCATCTGAGATACGACTGAAAAGGAGATGTTTTGACTCAACAAGATGATGCATTGTCCCAAAACAAGACCTGCCGTCTCACTGCAGAGTCTCTTCTGAAGTCACGATGTCTTATTTCAGGAGGAGAGACTTGTTGTTAGACTTGGCAACATTTAGAGGTGTTGTAGTGGAGTGGCCAACATCCCGAAAGGTCTTTCTTGTAACCTTCACCTCAACAGTTAATGTTCTCGGCCACATGTAGAGCTCGGGCCTCAGAAGCAGTGTCAGACTCGCAGTACAAAACCCACCGGACGTTTCTGTTGCTTTTCAAGGTTTATTTCCAGCAAAACATAAAACAAAATACGAAAACAATATTGAACATAAACCTAAACATCAGATCCTAATAATCTGCCTTCTACTCCGCCTAAGGCTGCGTCTGCGTGTCAATGACGGTATTGCTGCTGCCTGCTGCCCCCCGTCACACACCGCACCTCCAACGTAAAGCCTTAGCCCCGCCCCCTTCACCTGAGCCCTGCTGCCCTCCCGTCACACACCGCACCTCCAACGTAAAGCCTTAGCCCCGCCCCCTTCACCTGAGCCCTGCTGCCCTCCCGTCACACACCGCACCTCCAACGTAAAGCCTTAGCCCCGCCCCCTTCACCTGAGCCCTGCTGCCCTCCCGTCACACACCGCACCTCCAACGTAAAGCCTTAGCCCCGCCCCCTTCACCTGAGCCCTGCTGCCCTCCCGTCACACACCGCACCTCCAACTTAAAGCCTTAGCCCC
>NC_047521.1:28912094-28914594 GCF_902827115.2 Pseudochaenichthys georgianus | reverse complement strand
AGCGTTATTTATTCATTAGATACGGGAGGGAACGGGGGGTGTGTGTGTGTGTGTGTGTGTGTGTGTGTGTGTGTGTGTGTGTGTGTGTGTGTGTGTGTGTGTGTGTGTGTGTGTACAGGAAACTACATTTAAATGAAATACATATATTTTATAGCTAAACACTGGGTAATATTAAAGCTTAAAATATGTAATATGATTGTTTTAACTAATGTAATAACATTAAATAATTAAATACCCGAATGCCTACATGTTTCTGGATAAAGCAAGACTTATCTTTCCAGACAGAGGAGATTTAGTACAAAGATAATAAAAACATACCTGATAAAATGGACTTATAAACAAACATGTCTCCCATAGATATATATATAGTTTATTCATGTCTGAGTGAAGGCAGGTGAAGTGTGTGTGCGCGTGTGCGTGTGTGTGTGTGTGTGTGTGTGTGTGTGTGTGTGTGTGTGTGTGTGTGTGTCGGGCCCCGCGGCGTCTCAACATGAGAATAATACATGTGGAAATTCACCCTTTCATTTGCCAGCGGGGGGGGGGGGGGGTTACTTCCTGCTGAGCTGCCAGCTATGACATAAATGGAGGAGAGGAGATGAGTGATGATGAAGAGGAGAGGAGTGATGATGAAGAGGAGAGGAGTGATGATGAAGAGCAGAGGAGTGATGATGAAGAGGAGAGGAGGGATGATGAAGAGGAGAGGAGTGATGAAGAGGAGAGGAGGGATGATGAAGAGGAGAGGAGTGATGAAGAGGAGAGGAGTGATGATGAAGAGGAGAGGAGTGATGAAGAGGAGAGGAGTGATGATGAAGAGGAGTGATGATGAAGAGGAGTGATGGTGAAGAGCAGAGGAGTGATGATGAAGAGGAGAGGAGTGATGATGAAGAGGAGAGGAGTGATGAAGAGGAGAGGAGTGATGATGAAGAGGAGTGATGATGAAGAGGAGAGGAAGGTATTAAAGGAAGATGGGGGAGGGGCCAGAGGAGGACATGTGACGAGGGGAGAGTGCTCACAGGGTTAAACACAAACACAGATACGGTTTCATTATTACTGTGTTGCAATAACAATAATAATGGAGTGCATCACCTTCATCAGCCGCACACACACACACACACACACACACACACACACACCACACACACACACACACACACACACACACACACACACACGCACGCACACGCACGCACACACACACACACACACACACACACACACACACACACACACACACACACACACACACACACACACACACACACACACACACACACACACACCACTAATTGAGCACCATGCACAGCAGCATGTGGCCTCAATGCCAGGTATCAGTGGATGAGAATGATCCTTATCTCCGTGGATTAACACAAACCCAGTGATGGAAGACGATGCGTTTAACCCTCCGGCTGCTGGGGATCGCTGCAGAGCGCGGCCTCGCCTCTTCAGCAGCGCGTCGCCTCTTCAGCAGCGCCTCGCCTCTTCAGCAGCGCGTCGCCTCTTCAGCAGCGCCTCGCCTCTTCAGCAGCGCCTCGCCTCTTCAGCAGCGCCTCGCCTCTTCAGCAGCGCGTCGCCTCTTCAGCAGCGCCTCGCCTCTTCAGCAGCGCCTCGCCTCTTCAGCAGCGCGTCGCCTCTTCAGCAGCGGCCTCGCCTCTTCAGCAGCGCCTCGCCTCTTCAGCAGCGCCTCGCCTCTTCAGCAGCGCGTCGCCTCTTCAGCAGCGCGTCGCCTCTTCAGCAGCGGCCTCGCCTCTTCAGCAGCGCCTCGCCTCTTCAGCAGCGCCTCGCCTCTTCAGCAGCGCGTCGCCTCTTCAGCAGCGGCCTCGCCTCTTCAGCAGCGCCTCGCCTCTTCAGCAGCGCCTCGCCTCTTCAGCAGCGCGTCGCCTCTTCAGCGCGGCCTCGCCTCTTCAGCAGCGCCTCGCCTCTTCAGCGCGGCCTCGCCTCTTCAGCAGCGCCTCGCCTCTTCAGCGCGGCCTCGCCTCTTCAGCAGCGCCTCGCCTCTTCAGCAGCGCGTCGCCTCTTCAGCAGCGCGTCGGAGAAGCCTTTATGATGTTCCTAATGTCATGCTCACGAAGAAAGCCATGCTCAATTGACATCAGTGTTAGGTTTCCTTTCCGAGCGCCGCTCTCAAACTTTTCTTCTCCAAAATGTTCTCCTAAACATCTGTCTCTCAATCACTCATATGTTGAATAAGTCACATGTGAAACATATTCTCATTCTGATTGGCTGTTGAGTGGTGCCCACGGACTGTTACGGGGTCATCTCTGGAATCCATCGATCTGATTGGTTAGCGGAGCAAATGATCAAAATAGTACGGAGGGAAGATATTTTGGATTGGATTACTGGTCTGGGGGAAGCTCACGAGTGTGTGTGTGTACGTGTGTGTGTGTGTGTGTGTGTGTGTGTGTGTGTGTGTGTGTGTGTGTGTGTGTGTGTACGTGTGTGTGTATTTTTGCATTTGTGTGTATTGTTTGTTTCCCGGGGAAACCCCTCAGGAGAAACACCG
>NC_047521.1:28874594-28907094 GCF_902827115.2 Pseudochaenichthys georgianus | reverse complement strand
GAGCCATCGCGTTGAACCTTTTATTACGCAACGTGTTTCTTTGGGGGGGGGGCGGCTGGAGAGACGTCTGATCGGTGTCTCCGTGCCTCGCTGTGAACATCAGCACGGGAACAGAAGGGGACACTTGATGTGAAGGGGATTTAAATGTGGGCGTTTCAGTGAAATAGGAAGTTGATGTTGGAGAGAAAGGACGCATAGAAAGGAAGCAGAGGAAGGAAGCAGAGAAAGGAAGCAGAGAAAGGAAGCAGAGGAAGGAAGCAGAGAAAGGAAGCAGAGGAAGGAAGCAGAGAAAGGAAGCAGAGAAAGGAAGCAGAGAAACGAAGCAGAGAAAGGAAGCAGAGAAAGGAAGCAGAGAAAGGAAGCAGAGAAAGGAAGCAGAGAAAGGCTGCATCACTGGGACTATTTGATATTCAGAGAGCCGGGAGAAGACACGCATCAAACGTGTCGGTGATGCGTCTCAAATACAGCCAGATGAGGATCCAGGTCTTTTGTGTTGTCGCTGTAATTCCGTCACGTTAAAAGTCACCAGGTGTTGAAGTCATGTGACCTGCTCACCTCCTCCGTTTGAAGGCTAGCACTCTTATTCTGCGGGTTACAGCATGTCTGCCGCGCTCTGAGGGATTACACTGGATCTCACATCCTTAATCTGCTCTGAAGCCTCCGCCCTGTCTCACCTTCTCTTTCCCTCCACCGACGCATTATCACGGGCGCTATGTAAATCTCAAGACACCCGGGATTAGGACGTGAGGGAAGTGTGTGAGTTCAGGGAAGTGTGTGAGATTAGAGATACTGTATGAAGGCTCTTATGTAATGATGCATCTTTCCCTCTCCTCCTGTCGCTGCTTTCCTCTGTTCTGTCCTCCAACCTCTTCTTTCTGCTTACCTCACTTCCTCGCCTCCTCTACCCTCACTTCCTCCCCTCCTCTCTACCCTCACTTCCTCCTCTCTACCCTCACTTCCTCCCCTCCTCTACCCTCACTTCCTCCTCTCTACCCTCACTTCCTCCCCTCCTCTACCCTCACTTCCTCCCCTCCTCTACCCTCACTTCCTCCTGTGTCCAATGGAGATTTGAGCCTTGTTGGACCATCTGCAGTAAAGAGTTATATTTGAACATGTTGCCTCAGAGAGAGAGACGTGTCACATCCTCCTCATGCCTCTGAAATATATCAGCGTGCACGTTTCACAGGATTATTGTGTATTTATGTCGGCACGCCGCACTAATGGGATTTTGTCAGATAATGACGACAACAGAGGATGAGATTGCATTAGTGTACAATTACCCGCCTCCTAATTGTATCAATGGCTGGGATTTGTCTGTGTGGAGTTAATGGCTTCTGGTTTTCCAATTAGCGTGTGATAATAAAGCTGCAGCCGAACCGCCGAGAAGACGCTCAATAAACTCCGCTGTAAAACTCTAAAGGCTTTCAAGGCCGCTGAAAGGCAGGCAGAGGAAGTGCTCTGAAATAATTATGTTTTTATTACATCTTTCTTTGGATAAGTCTATAAATTACCCACAAAATAGTGATTACTTATACAGATTTTAATACCTTTTTGGTATAGCAGTTAAATGGTTATTCGGGAAGTATTTATTAATTATCATGATTTTGATCGTAATATATGTAAAGAATATGTTTATTTTGAAACGTAATTGCAGTGCACTTGTGTTTGATTGACATGTTTTGAGAGCAGGCTGCAATAAGGACATTTAGTTCATATTTTAATGCGGAACACTTTGGTAAAAGTTAATTTTCTGGTCAGGAAACACGCACAGGAAACTACAGGTGTAATAAAGTGGATATCTCCGTTAATAATCCACCACAGATATTTAATAATAGATCTTCAATCCTCCACTTCCTCTGCAGAGTGGATCATGAAGATTTGATGTAGACATTCTGACTCTTCTCTTCACACTTATCAGAAAAGTAGAAATCCAAATAGTTCCTCCCCTCAAAGTGTTGTACTTGAATTCACCTCCCTTCCACCTCCTCACTGAGTCTGTCCTCCCCTTCAAACCCGCTCTAATTCGACCTCATCTCTTTAAATATTCCCCCGACCTCGCCTCATCTCATGTTTTATTTCTTCCCGACGGCTCTTTCCCGGGACACGGCTGCTGGAAATGTTCTCCAAGGAACTGGAGCGTAATATCGACGGTTGACTTGTTAAAAAATAAAAAGTTTAGTTTCAGATTGAGGCGCCTGTGAGGAGAGGACACAAAGGGATATTCTCACTTCTGTTGTTAAGAGTTTCCTCACTCTTTGGGAAGTGTTAGGGGAGCTTTTTGAAATCATGTTTTTATCTGCAGAGAGCTGCAGGATATCCTATTTATGCAGAGGGACCTGAAGGCAGCATCTCCCTGGTTCCCTCCATAAAAGCCAGTGGGATTTCTTCATGTGATTTTGGATTATTTCAGAAAACAATACAAACGTTTATGATAACTATACATTTAGTTCAGAAGGATAATCTCCACATATTAACACCGCTTTGTGATTCCTGAAGTAAAAAGCTAACGTTGGGCTATGAAGGAACTACAGCACGGTCACATGACTTAACTTCACAACCGCTAAGCTAAAGGAGGCTAATGTTGGGCTATAAAGGAACTACAGCACGGTCACATGACTTCACGTCACCACCGCTAAGCTAAAGGTGGCTAATGCTGGGCTATAAAGGAACTACAGCACGGTCACATGACTTCACGTCTCCACCGCTAAGCTAAAGGTGGCTAATGTTGGGCTATAAAGGAACTACAGCACGGTCACATGACTTCACGTCACCACCGCTAAGCTAAAGGAGGCTAATGTTGGGCTATAAAGGAACTACAGCTCGGTCACATGACTTCATGTCTCCACCGCTAAGCTAAAGGCGGCTAATGTTGGGCTATAAAGGAACTACAGCACGGTCACATGACTTCACGACACCACCGCTAAGCTAAAGGTGGCTAATGTTGGGCTATAAAGGAACTACAGCACGGTCACATGACTTCACGTCACCACCGCTAAGCTAAAGGAGGCTAATGTTGGGCTATAAAGGAACTACAGCACGGTCACATGACTTCACGTCACCACCGCTAAGCTAAAGGTGGCTAATGTTGGGCTATAAAGGAACTACAGCACGGTCACATGACTTCACGTCACCACCGCTAAGCTAAAGGTGGCTAATGTTGGGCTATAAAGGAACTACAGCACGGTCACATGACTTCACGTCACCACCGCTAAGCTAAAGGAGGCTAATGTTGGGCTATAAAGGAACTACAGCACGGTCACATGACTTCACGTCACCACCGCTAAGCTAAAGGAGGCTAATGTTGGGCTATAAAGGAACTACAGCACGGTCACATGACTTCACGTCACCACCGCTAAGCTAAAGGTGGCTAATGTTGGGCTATAAAGGAACTACAGCACGGTCACATGACTTCACGTCACCACCGCTAAGCTAAAGGCTAACGTTGTCTGTGATCAGCCTCGTTAGTATTCTCCCTCTAAACACCATTAAGCTCTTTAGTAAATGCATAGGTAATTTGTACAGTAGTTATATGTTTCATTCGAGCTTCATCACAGTCTCTCTCGAGCAAAAAATAAATGGACATTCTTAAGTGACACAGACAGTATTAAATAAAAGTTACGTACCACCATTTGTTCAGACTGAGCTTCAAACTGTCTCTAAATCAATGTTATTTTAAGAGAACAGAAGCCTGTAATGGGATTGTGTCACTTCCCCATCGCACAAACAGAATTCTTCACACGTTTGACATTTATATTTTGGACTGGAACACGTTCAATTACCCGTCCAAAAAATAACAGGATCAGAAAAAAATCGCCCACTTCATTATCCCGCTGTGAAAACACAGCGGCTGTCACTCACTGTCCTCTGGATGTCTGACAGCAAGACCCAGGACACCGTCTTACATCATCTCACACACACTCACACACACACACACACCCCTACACACACACAAGAACACTATTAATATCCTTGAGGGGTTTGAATTGGCGTGATAGAAAGGATATCCAAGGTTGAGTGCTTGTAGTTGGGTTGGAGCTGCTCATGTGTTGTGGCACTTACACAAACACACACACACACACACACACACACACACACACACACACACACACACACACACACACACACACACACACACACACACACACACAACACACACACCACACACACACACACACACACACACACACACACAACACACACACACACACACACACACACACACGCCTCTAACAGTACGTTTGCCCATCAGGAGTGTGTGCAGTGGGATATTATTGTCACATTGCTGGCAGCTTTATCTCTCACGTCTGCCAACCCAAGGTCTCAAACTTCCAGACTTTCAAACTTCCTCTCGTCTCTTCGTCTCTCTCTCGGGAGGCGAGGCTCTGCTTCCAAACAACGAGGACGAGAAGACGAAGGCAGACATGTGTGATGAAGGATAGTCGGACTGGGAGACGGTTTGTGTATAAAGGTCAGACTGCAGAAAGCAACAGTGTGTTTCACCACAACACATATATATATATAACTAGAAGCAACATCCAAAGCGTTGCAGGAATACAACACGTAGATATCAGCGAGTGGCGAGCAGAACATGTCGGGTGTTTATCCCAAGTTCTGATTTTGTGAAACTGAATGCAAACAAAACACACAAGGTTCCATACGGCTAACTAACGATTAGCATTAATGCTAACGTAACATTGAAATCCCCATTCACAAGCTAACGCGATTAGCATTAGCCATTGTTTTATGGCTTTACAGCTTTCAGGCAGTTGTGCTTCAGGGTTCAGAAGAGAAGACATAAAGAAAACTCTGCTCCATAGATGTTTCTAGAATAAAGAAAACGGACAAACAAAGCTAGCTCTCAGAGGGACCATGGCTTTCAGGAGGATCTGCACCAAACAAGGTTTTCTTATTAAATCTGAAGAGTAATCTCTATTATGCTTCTTGCACTCCATACTTTGCATTCCTCTACATGTCGCAGCGTAAGCCACGAGGCCCTTTCATTGGCCCGTCATGTTTACCGAGGTATTTGTGTTTGAAGTTATTATTAATAAATCCCGTCACCCGATAAAGAAACATCTGGATTATGTTTCCCTTCCCTTTCGGAGCCGGGTCGCAACCGTGTCATGTTCTTCAAAGTTGATCCTTAGAGTCAGTGGACTGGAAGAGGGTTGTGAAGCCGGAGGGGACGGGCGGTGTGTGTGTATGTGTGTGTGTGTGTGTGTGTGTGTGTGTGTGTGTGTGTGTGTGTGTGTGTGTTTGTTGGTGTGTTTGTCACACTGAGCTTCATGCATGACTTCAGCAAGTGAGTTAAAAGCCACACACAGACGGAGAACATCATGGCAGTGTGTGTGTGTGTGTGTGTGTGTGTGTGTGTGTGTGTGTGTGTGTGTGTGTGTGTGTGTGTGTGTGTGTGTGTGTGTGTGTGTGTGTGTGTGACTGCCTGTTTCACTTATTCACAAGTAAGAACTCTGAAAGGTTAAATGCGGTCTGAGACATGCGCCGGAATCAAATCAGCTGAGTCGTGTTTACGTTATCAGAGATGTTGGATTTGTAATTTGGTGACGGTGCATTTCACACGATGTGTCCGGGCCATAGTGGGGGGGGGGGGGGGGATATTAACACGTACATAAAAGAGCAGGAAAATAACAACAATGGTATTAAAAAAAAAAAAGTCAGTATATGAATGAGTAAACATATTAGAAAATATGACCATGCCATTGTCGGGGAAACATTAACAATTCAATAAAGTAAGTAAAGTATAAGTAAATCAATCTATAGATAATGGAGCAGTTTCTAAAAATACATTTACGGGATAAAAGGACTTTTGAGCCAGTTCGTTGTCAGCCAATGTCTTTCTTCTTTAACGCTATTTTAAAATGTCATAACGAGGAGAAGTGTTTGCAATTATGGAAATGTTAGTAAAGAATACAACTCCCATGATGCAACCGAACTCTGTCTTTTGTCACCCCTAGTGGCAGGAAATGCATATGACGCCCTTTTAGTGATAAACCCTGTTTAATATATCATTGTTTAAACTTTCCAATTGTTTCCATCGTCCCTGAAGATTTAGGATCACAGCCGTATTAATGCTGGATAGCTATCTTGTTTTGTTGAGATGTCCGTGGTGCGGTCCAGAGGTGACTCGGTGTGTGTACGTGTGTGTGTGTGTGTGTGTGTGTGTGTGTGTGTGTGTGTGTGTGTGTGTGTGTGTGTGTGTGTGTGTGTGTGTGCATGATGCTGCTTGATGGCATTGAGCTTTTGAGGGTGGATCGTCCTTTAGAGCTCGACATAGAAAAAGCGAAGTGAGCAGTCTTAGACGCCGGAAGGTGTTTAAGTCTGTCTGAACACCCAGAAATACATAATGGAGTGTGTGTGTGTGTGTGTGTGTGTGTGTGTGTGTGTGCGTGTGTGTGTGTGTGTGTGTGTGTGTGTGTGTGTGTGTGTGTGTGTGTGTGTGTGTGTGTGTGTGTGTGTGTGTGTGTGTGTGTGTGCGTGTGTGTGTGTGACGAGGTGTGAGCGCTGCGGGGCCAGCAGTAATTAATTTGAATGGCTGTTATCATGAGAACACTCGGCTGAGTCAGGAACAACGAGGGCACAGACGTAAGGAGACGGAGAGACGGAGAGAAAAGTGAGGAAGAAGCAGATATTTGAGAAAGGGAGAAACTGTTAATAATAATAATAATAATATATTTTATTTATAAGCGCACTTTTCATTTGCGTAAACAAAACTCAAAGTGCTAAGTTCATTGCAAAAATATGCAGACACCTACATAAAGGGATGTCGTATTTTATGTGTTGGACCCTGAAGGCAGCATCCCCCTGGTTCTGGGTTGCAGGACTCATTCCTATAACCAAAGCAGGAACACAAGAAGAAACCTCAACAAGGACGAGATAAAGTCCTTATTTTAGGACCATTGACCTCCAGAAGAAAGGACAGGAAGTGATGAAATGTTCTGGACCTTTACAACTCATTCCTGCACCAAAGTTAAATGTTATGGGAAATGGTCTTATTGGATCTATAATGTTCAGCCTAACGAGCGAAGGCACTTAGCTTAGCATAGCGCCTGGAGGCAGGGGGAAACATGGACATTCCCAGGCTTTAGGACTCATTCCTGCAGCTATGAACAGTTCAATGTTACGGGACATTAGCTTGTTGGAATGTATAATATTCACTCTAACGAGCACCTGGAGCCTGGCGGCAGGGGGAACATGGACGGGCTCAAATGTGGACTCAGTTCTGGACCTTTACATCTCCTTCCTGCACCACTCTACAGATCAATGCTATGGGACATGGTCTTATTGGATCTATAATGTTCAGCCTAACGAGCGAAGGCACTTAGCTTAGCACAGAGCCTGGAGGCAGGGGGAAACATGGACGGGCTCACATGCTGACTCGTTCCCAAAACCATATCACACGTAGCATTCATGTTCAGAGCCCCGACCTCACCTTCAAAATACTCACCTCTTCGATGTGTGATTGTTTTTGTATTATTTGACTTTCTCTTTAACTATATAGTAGGGGTGTAACGGTTCACAGAAGTCACGGTTCGGTTCGTACCTCGGTTTGGGGGTCACGGTTCGTTACAACAAGAAAAAGCAAAAAAAAAGTCCCAAATGCGTAATTCCAGGTTTGTTGTTATTTATGTTTGAACAGTAGTGCAAGTTTCAGTCTCAAAATAAGGAACTCTGACATTTTGAATAATTAACTTTATTAAACAGTTAAAAACAAACCGCACACACTCAGATGGCCATATCATCTATAATGGCTGATGCCAAACAAAAAGGTTTCATCAAGCTGTGAAACTAAAGAGAATGTCTTGAAAATATTTCATCATAAATAATAAGCCAAAAGCTTCACTGCTTTCATGTCTATTGGCTTCTTAAAAACCGCGGGGATCAGCTGTTGAACTGCTGTTGTCTTTGGGCTCCGGTGATTGGCAAATCTGGGTGATGCCTTCTGATGTGATGTAGCATGTTGGCGTGTGTTACCATTAGCATACCGCACCGCTGTCTAACAACGCCGACACACCGTCCTCGTCCGATCCACCACTCGCACACTTCATCGTTATTGTAGTCCACAGGGAACCCGAAATGTTCCCACACAGCTGATTTAAAAGAAGCAGGTGGGTTCAGCTCCTGTGTTATCTGAACTCGCCATACTAACTTTACTTCCTCTTGTATTTTGTTCGTTTTGTTCGTTGTTTCTTCTTGTTCTTCATTTGTTGTTTAATGGCGGCTGGCAATCAGCTTTTAGGCGCAATACCGCCCCCTGGATTATAAATAGTGTAGTGGATGCTGCCCTGAATTACTTTTTTCCCACTCGTAAAAAAAAGGCGTATTCGCCGTGTGACTGCATGTGCCGAACCGTGACGTCCGAACCGTGACGGTACGGGACGAATACGGATACCGTTACACCCCTACTATATATGTATTTGTTGTTCTTCTCTTTTTCTCTTCTCTACATCTGTAAAGCGTCTTTGAGCACCTGTAAAAGCGCCAACAAAATAAATCTATTATTATTATTATGTGTTCCAGATAAATTCAGTCAATTCAAGTTGAGAACTTTGTCTAAAACATATTGGATGATAAAAAGTGTATTTGAAAACAAGCTTGAAAACACTTTCACCCAGAAACCATCTGAGGCTTCAGTTTAGGGAACGAGCTGCAACACAAACACCTGCGTCTCCACGGTTTGACTGACTGGTTGATTTAGCTGAATACACCTCACCTCTAGAAGCGGCCCGACCCTTCGTATGCGTTTCCGTGGAGACGGTGTGGACACCCCTGGTCTAATGTAACGGGCGATAACTGGCTTATTCCTCTGTGACAGCTTAGTGGAAGAGTTGAGAGGACAATGGGACCCCCCCCCCCCCCCGCCTGCAGGGCCGTCGGTGCAGACACAGGAAGATGGAGAGACTGAAAGATAAATAACCCGAGGGTCCCAGAGTGTGGAGAGCGCCGGATCCTCCATAGCTCCATACAGTCTGCTGGAGTGTCGCTGCGTCAGGAACGCTTCATTCCCGCGCCTGGCTCTCTGGAAGCACACAGCCTGGGGGGGGGAGGGGTGTTACGTACGACGTGTTCGGGAGTCAAGAGGAGCGAGGGAGGGTCTCTTCAGGGAGAGAGAAGCGGTCGTTCTCTCTCTGCTGTATCCTCGCTTCGTTCTGACTTTGACTGTGTGCTGCTGCTTTGCAACTTTTCCATCTCTTATTCTTTCACACAGCTTAACATCGTTGATTCACGTTTTTTCCAACAAATCCTCCTCAAGTTCCGTCTGTTCTAATTTAATCCAGAGAAAAACTAGATAAGGTGCAGATTAGATTAGGGTTAGGTGCAAGGATGGCCTCTTGAGGTCTGACCATGCTGTTCCAAACCTCCCTGAAGGCGCTTTGTGTTACTGCTGTTTCCTCGCTTTATTCTGATTGTGACCGGCCTGCTTTTGCTTTGTAACTTTTACACCTCTTTTCCTTTCACTTTCTAAAAATAGTTTATTTTCATTTTCTAAAAATAGTTTATTTTCATTTTCTAAAAATAGTTTATTTTCATTTTCTAAAAATGGTTTATTTTCACTTTCTAATTCGTGCACGTCCGCCGAAACAATTCCTGTTTTTAAATCCCGACTAAAAACGTACCTATTTGCCGCTGCTTTTAATTGAGCTGCCTTTTTAATAATGTATTTATGCTGTATTTGTTCTTGAATGTCTTTTGCTTTTAATCTGTGAAGCACTTTGAATCGCCACGTGCTGAAAAGGGCTATATAAATAACATTGCCTTGCCTTCACATTGTTTCCCCACAAATCTTCCCACATCTTTACTCGGAGCTGTCTCGAGTAAATACTTGCCAACCCTCCCGATTTTCGCGGGAGACTCCCGATTTCATTGCCCTCTCCCGGTTTCCTCCCGCGGTCACATTTCTCCCGATTTCTGACAAAATCAGATTTACTCACGACTGTTTCCACTCGGACTTTAATACAGCTACACCATTGTTTGGTTTCCATGGTAGCGCGTCCCTTTAGTAGCGCGCGCAACTGAAAGTCTGAGAGGGTGAGGAAGATAAGTCACAGATAACAGAACAAGAATCGACAACACTACAATAAGCATGTTCAGCTAATACAGCTCCGGCGATCCACTAGCACCCCCCCCCCCCCCCTGCACCCCCCGCGGTGCTTTTGAAATGCTCCCGATTTCTGAGGTCTCAAGGTTGGCGAGTCTGAGTAAAGGTGGCTTGGCATCTTGAGGTCTGGTCGATCCACTTTGTTCCACACCTCCCCAATCATCTTTATTTTACTGCTGTGTGTTTCCTTTTCTCTCTGACCCAATGAGCTGATTCTGCTCCACTTGCAACATATAACTTACTTTAATCTGAAGTTTGATTAAAATCAGGATATTTTATTCTTCGAGGAGCGAGGGCTGGTTTCTGTAGGAGACCGACCTAAACATCGTCATCTGACTGCTGTTGTTTCGATGCATTCTGATTTTGAAAGGCCTGGTTTTATTCTGCTTTTCCAAACGTTTTCCCTTCAGCTCGTTGTATAATTATTTCCAACGAATCACAGATTTTATCCAGAGAAAAACTACAGAGAGTTGTCTTTTAGGTGCATTGGTTGGTATCTTGATGTTTAGAAGGACCACTTTGTTCCACACCTCCCTTAAAACCTTTCTCTTACTGCTGTGTGTCCTTTTCTCTCTGACCCCATGAGCTGATTCTGAACCGTTTGCTCAATATCACTTCAATGAATCTGAAGTTTCATTAAAATGTGGATATTTCATCACAAAAACAAGACAAACGTTAGTATCTTAGCGTTCGATACTCTCATAGGAACTTGTTTCCGTTGCTCTCAAGCAAGTCTTGTTGTTCTGCCCCAAAGATGATCAATCATCGTTGTGCACGTCGTGTGTTCACAGTTGAGTTGGTTCCAGAGCGATGTCTCTGTGGAGCGAGAGGCGATGGACTCAGACACCTCTCTCGTTGCGCTCCAGCAGCTCAGCAGCTCAGCAGCCATAGGAAGCATTCAGCACCTGTAGCTGGAGTTGCGTGTGTCTTGGCATGTCGGTCAGCTTAGCTTCACAGGCACCAGCCTCTCAGAGAAGTGCTCGAAGGCTGTCAGAGTAGTCTTTGGAGCCAGATCGTGCACTTTAGTCACGTCAGAGATTGCCAGCTCTGAATCATAATAGTAACAACAGCAACTAAGCAGGTACCTCTGCTCGCCTTCAGCAGGCGATGTGTGCTTTGAGCAACGTCTCCTCAAAGCTGCGAGTGGAGTGCGGGTCGAGGTCAGAACAACACTCTGAGCGTACTGAAACACCTCCTGCAGCCGCGTTCCCGTCTGCAAAGCGGTCTCTGGGGTTCGGTGGAGTGAACACCCAGTTTCCGACGTGGCTCGTGTTTGAGCGTGGTTGAGATGAACCCGTTCTGACCCTCGCTTCTGAAGACGCGCCCGACCAAAGGCTGGGAGGCTTCTGGAGACACGCCCGACCAAAGGCTGGGAGGCTTCTGGAGACACGCCCGACCAAAGGCTGGGAGGCTTCTGGAGACACGCCCGACCAAAGGCTGGGAGGCTTCTGGAGACACGCCCGACCAAAGGCTGGGAGGCTTCTGGAGACGCGCCGACCAAAGGCTGGGAGGCTTCTGGAGACACGCCCGACCAAAGGCTGGGAGGCTTCTGGAGACACGCCCGACCAAAGGCTGGGAGGCTTCTGGAGACACGCCCGACCAAAGGCTGGGAGGCTTCTGGAGACGCGCCCGACCAAAGGCTGGGAGGCTTCTGGAGACACGCCCGACCAAAGGCTGGGAGGCTTCTGGAGACACGCCCGACCAAAGGCTGGGAGGCTGAAGCGCCAGAACACGAAATAACAATGAGAGAGAACTCACAATGAACGCTGTGTGTACTTCAGAGCAGAGCTGTGTGTACTTCAGAGCAGAGCTGTGTGTACTTCAGAGCAGAGCTGTGTGTACTTCAGAGCAGAGCTGTGTGTACTTCAGAGCAGAGCTGTGTGTACTTCAGAGCAGAGCTGTGTGTACTTCAGAGCAGAGCTGTCCGCCGTGTGGAACAGCTGTTCTCACTGGTGCATCATGGGGGTCAGGACTGGCAGGACGTGCTTATTCCAAAAACAGAGATTGTGTTCTTTTTAGGGCTGTCAGTCGATTAAAATAGTTAATCGCGATTAGTCGCAAATTAATCGCACATTTTTTATCTGTTCTAAATGTTCCTTAGAGGAATATCTTTCAAGTTTTTAATACTCTCATCAACATGTGAGCGGACACATATGCTTTCTCTCTGAGTTGCTTTCTATTCATTTCATGGTCAGAGCGAGGGACTGGGGCGGAGAGAGAAACATAACGAGGGAGTGTGGGGAAGAGGAGGAGGAGGAGGAGGAAGAGGATGAGGAAGAGGATGAGGAAGAGGAGGAGGAGGAGGAGGAGGAGGAGGAGGAGGGAATAGATGGAGAAGAGGCAATAAGAGCTGGAAGATACACGTAAAGAGAGACATGCAGTGTGCAGTCACTGGAAGAGGGAACATAGATGGCTTATTGGAGTCTCCTCCGACTCCGCTCCGTTCTGCTCCACGGAGGAAGAGGAGGAGGAGGAGGAAGACTCCGCTCTGCTCCACGGAGGAAGACACATATTGATATCTGGAACCTGTTGTTCTGCGAGCCACAACTATTAGAAAACCAGCGTGAAATTACAAGTAAACAACATCTCTGCAGCGCCGCGGCCTCTCTCACGCCGGAGACGCTCTGTTTGCAGTGGAAGGCAGGTGAAGGGAGTATGGTGGAAGGCGCCAGAAAACAGCCTCATATTTAAACTAGGGCTGTCAAACGATTACAATTTTAATCAGATTAATCACAGCTTAAAAATTAATGAATCAGATTAATCTCCATTCGAACTATGTCCAAAATATGCCATTTATTTATGTATATTGTTGGAATGGAAAGATAAACGAAAGAAGGCGGATATATCCATTTAACACAGTATCTATGTTTATTATAACATTGTTCTGCGTGTCAAAATGAAAGTCAGCCCACACACCTATCAATCATCAAACCGTGGAGTCTTAATTCATTACGTGTTGATTTCTATCAACGGGGAGTACTTCAGGAAAGTCGACAGAGGGGGGGGGGGGGCTAGTGGAGTACTTCAGGAAAGTCGACAGGGGGGGGGGGGGGGGCTAGTGGAGTACTTCAGGAAAGTCGACAGAGGGGGGGGGGGGGGGCTAGTGGAGTACTTCAGGAAAGTCGACAGAGGGGGGGGGGGGGGGCTAGTGGAGTACTTCAGGAAAGTCGACAGAGGGGGGGGGGGGGGCTAGTGGAGTACTTCAGGAAAGTCAACAGAGGGGGGGGGCTAGTGGAGTACTTCAGGAAAGTCAACGGGGGGGGGGGGGGGGCTAGTGGAGTACTTCAGGAAAGTCACAGAGGGGGGGGGGGGGGGCTAGTGGAGTACTTCAGGAAAGTCGACAGAGGGGGGCGGCTAGTGGAGTACTTCGTGACCACAGAGTGTGCACGTTGTGATCAGCTGTTTCAGCGCAGTTCTCCAGTGAAGGGGGGAGTCTCCCTCCGCAGCCGGTTGGCGTAGTTTTGGCACAGTTCCGTTGTACAGACCGACGTTAACAGCAGCCTGTCTGTGCACACGGAGACCGACTCTGTCGTCCGGTGATCGAACCGCCTTCTGGAAAAGCTTCACAAGTACGTCGGTACGCAAATGCGCTTTGTGACACAAGTGACGGGACGCATTTCAGATTACGCACATAACCTGCGTACCAGTTATGTGTTACCTGTACTACAGCGAAAGTATTCTGCGTCAGGACTTCCTGCAACAACACCACGCCGTTATCAAAGATGTTCTATTGAGAAGTCGATCACTACGTGACAAACGTTTTCAAAACCGTGGCTACTGAAATCAGTCTGACTAACTGCTGTCTGTGCAATTTACTCCGCGAGTTGGCAGACTTTATGTTGCTTACTTTAACATCATGTCTCATGGTGGGGCTGAGCCATCTCTTGGTATGGGTGCAGCCTACCCCAGCCATACCCTGGCGCTGCCACTGGTGGCACGTATGGGGCGGGCCATTCTGCACATGCGTTAAATTAATTCAAAAAATGTATTGCCGCCGTTAACGCGATAATTTTGACAGCACTAATTTAAACACATTTTGTGTATTTTCGACTTTAAAACATGCTCTTCTTGCAACATGGAGACATATCACTGCTTTCATTCATTAAGTAGACCCTCCAGAACAACGCGGGCTAAAGTCCTTGATCATGGGATCAAACATGCAGAAACAGGTTTGATGTGATTGTATGCGGTGACATTGCGGGAAGTTGCGAAATATGCGAAATATGCGGAACAAATAAATAGTGGGCTGTCTTATTTATTCTCTCTCACACAACCTGCCGCTAACGCTATCCCCTACTATCCAACTAAACACATCCAATGGTTATCTATTGTAAAAGCAAGTGGGCTATTTTAATCACACTCTCTCTCTCTCTCACACACACACACACACACACACACACACACACACACACACACACACACACACACACACACACACACACACACACACACACACACACACACACACACACACACACACACACACACACACACACACACTTCTCCGCCTCGTTCCTTGCAGCCTCCAAAGGGTGTTGGAGGTCGATGCCTCGGTGGACGTGCGTTGTTTGGCTTTCTTGTAGCAGCAGCAGAAAGCATGTTGGAATGTTTGAGTGAATCGAAGTGGGTCGTCACCGTGGATCTTCTCTTATGCTCCAACACACAGTCGCACGGGGTGCAGAATAGTTTCCCCCACTCTCGTGCGAGACATCGGGAATTGCTTTGCCCGGTCTTTAGCAGAAATGTTCGTCGGTAAATGAGATGGATTAGATGTTTTCATCTTGGTGTTTTCTCTCTCGTGTGAGCTCCACGTTCACTCCACGGTGTTGTTTACCTTCAGCTGATGACGTTGCGTCGTCACCATCATCATCATCATCATCGTCGTCGTCGTCGTCGTCGTCGTCGTCGTCGTCACCATCGTCGTCGTCGTCATCATCATCATCATCATCATCATCATCATCATCATCATCATCATCATCATCATCACTTCACGTCAAGGCAAGTTCACTTTTTTCCCCTCAACTTTGTGTGGAAAAATGCGGGGATTATTCGCCTTTTGATTAATATGCGCCATTTTAAAAATGTGCGCCATTTTGCTGATTATGCGGTAGTAAATTCTGCGATGGAAGAATCGCGTTTTTCTGGAGGGTGTAATTAATGTACAAGCATTACATATTAGACCTTTTTCACGAGTACAGGATAATGCAGTCTGTTCTGCCTAGCAACAGTCTGTTATCGGAACGTAACAACCTCTGGAATGTTCAAATGGACCAATCAGAACGGAGCATTCAACTCAGTGTAAACATAACGTGTATAACCTCTGCATGGTTCTGATCAACTCCACATGTGCATGGCTTCTTCCTCGGCGTACACTTCACCCATTCACCAAGTTTAATAGAAATCGGTCAATGCATATTTTTTATATAATATATATATTTCCTTTTTCGCAGCAGACATCGTTAAACAGTGTTTTAGTGAGATTCAAGGAGTTCTTTGGAGTCATGACTCCGACCACATGTGATCTCGTCTCTAGTCCAGGATGAGCTTCCTTCTCGATGTAAAGACCAGTAAACGGTCTCTTGTTTCCTTTGTTGGTTCTTTAGCATTCCGCAGAGGATTGCGCTACAGAATTAACAACTCTTTAATCAACATCGTTTTCGAATTGAAGCGCATGAAATAAATTGCCTTAAGAAACCATGAGAGAAGCTTCTTTCAACTGAATCTGAAGCGGACGGGCCTGATACTTCAGTGCAAAGAAGAAAGATTAAAAAACCTGGAAAATAATTGAAATTGCTGACATTTTGTGACGTCGACGAACATCGAGAGGAATCCAGAGAAGAGGTGCAACTTGATCTGATAGGTCAAAGCTATTGAAGTGAGTGCATTTTACTCGTTGGCTAACTTCGTGGAAACCCAATTAAAAGACAGCCGGTTCGGAAACAGAACTACAATCTGATTTATTTTAACATTTCTCAATTTTCTTTTCAATTTCAATTTAGTCAATTTATTGAACATGTCAGAAACAAAAAAATCTAACAATAATATATATATTCTCTTTTTTTCACTCAGATTGATAATTATAACAAAGTACCAACACAAATAATAATAACAAACCAAAAAAATAATAATAATAATGTTCAGATCGTCTCTGTTCATGTTCAACAGGGGCAAGAAGAAGCTTAACAAAACTGTTCTGGTCGTGTTGTATCACAGAGATGATACTCTCCGTGAACATGGGCGTATATCATCGATGTTAGAACAGGAATCTGCTGCGTCCCCTGGAACTGAAGATGAGCGTACCACCAGGAGCTGGGATGAATACTTAAGGGGAATATTATATTACATATCACATTAAAATTATCATCTCAGGTCGTAATTACAGTTATTCTTCTTCGTCTCCTGGAGGATATAATTATATCTGAGGAAAAGCTTTAGGAGGTTTTTACACGTCTCAGGAACAGGCCTCAAGGCGTCGTGAAGCTCACATGGCGGCAGGAAGTGGAAGAGCTTATGGCCAGGTGAGGACAGCTGCAAGTCAGATGGTGTTCAACATGTATACGATTCAAAGATGAACGTTAATATTTAATGTAAATTTTATTTAACGACAACAATATTACCAAACGGAGCCTTGTATGGGGAACATGTGTCCTTACTGAGAGCAGGATGTGGTGGAAGAAAGAAAGAAGGGACAGAGAATATACGGTAACATGTAACCAGCGTGTTTTAATAAACGCCAGTATCTTGTTCTGTTTATATAAATGTATATATATATATATAATATATATACATTAGAGCCGGGACTCGATTAAAAAAAGTAATCTAATTAATTAGAGGCTTTGTAATTAATGAATCGAAATTAATCGCATTTTTAATCAAATATACATATTTGACCTGAGAACAGTGAGAAGCAGTTTCCACATGGATGTGACTCCAGGTGGTCGACAGTCGAGTGCAGTCAGTGAGCAGGGAGCTGGTTATCCTCTCAGACGTGGACTCACTCATCCTGGCCCTGAACCAGTCGTCTGGTTGAGTGTGGGTTGGGTCAGGGTGTGGTTCCGTGCACTCGGAGTCGGGCTAACGTCCATGCTAGCTGCTACATGCTAGCTGCTACATGCTAGCTGCTACACGCTAGCTGCTACATGCTAGCTGCTACATGCTAGCTGCTACATGCTAGCTGCTACATGCTAGCTGCTACATGCTTTGCATTTAGGTGATGCTTTAGGCTTGATATGCCGTGCTCTTATCGACGCTTCCATCCGTCCGTTTTTTAAAACAAAATGTCCCATCCACGGGGCGACCAAAGCGTCTCATCAGCTTGTTCGTTCATGTTTGACTATTGCTCACCGTGGTTTGTTGTTGTTTGAAGTCCCATGCTGAAGTCATGAACGTTAGTTGGTGCTCCAGTATAATCGGTACGCCTGAAACTCATCCAGTGAGAAACGTTCCGCTGTGCGATTAAAATGCGTTAATTTTTTTAACGCGTTAATTTTTGTGTAATTAATTAATCTTAATTAACGCGTTAAAGTCCCGGCCCTAATAAATATATATACGTTTATTTATTAGTGAATCTGTGTGAGTCGTCCTGTTGAAGCTTTTACAAAGATTATTACCTGAACTTCTCTCAGAGTTGCTGCTGTTTTTACGGACATGTTCTGACCGTCCGGTTGGTGCTGTGTACGTGTTGTATCTGAGATGGACAGACACGGAGAGACAGCGCTAGCTTTCTCTGATGTTTATGTGCCACCGCGTATCCAGAATATTCATGTTGTGATATTAATCTTTACTTTCAAACACACACACACACACACACACACACACACACACACACACACACACACACACACACACACACACACCACACACACACACACACACACACACACAGCACACAGACACACACACCCACACAGGCACACACACAGACACACACACACACACACACACACACACACACACACCCACACACACACCACACACAACACACACACACACACACAGGACACACACACAGACACACACACCACACACCACACACACACACACACACACACACACACACACACACACACACACACACACACACAAACACACACATACATACAGACACAAACACACCACACACACCCACACACACACACACACACACACACACACACACACCACACACACACACACCACACACACACACAGAGACACACAAACAGGGACAAAGATATAGGATATATAAATACATCTTAATAATTAGTAAATGCAGGAAAATCACAGTGAAAAATGTGAAGAAATGTCTGACTCTTATTCAAATCTTTATAGTATTGTAACATTTAGTTTTTTCTTCAAAAAAGCTTTTTTTAAATGTTAGAAAAATGCCCAAAACGTGTTGAAGTGTTGTATATGACATGTTTAGAAACACAAGCACAGTTCTTCGATATAAAGGGATACCTTAAGGAACACCAACGGCCTGGGGATGCGCCTCTCTCTCCAGTCCGATGCTATCTTTGGGCTGACAGTCGCCTTGTTTCTGGCTGGTTGTATAACCACTTCCTGTCCCGTGGAGGCGGCTCATCACAGCACCTCAGACGGGGAACCTTCTATCGTGTAAACACAAGCTGGACGCAGGGACACAGAATGATCTGTTTTCTTCGTCTCGTTTCTCACGTAGCCGTCAAATCGCAGAGCAAACACTTCTCCGCTGCATATCTGAACTCTGATCCCTGGGAAGAGTGAGAGGTCAAAGGTCAGAGGGCGGAATGAAAGGGTGGAGAGCACTGATGGAGAGGTTAAGAGGCCGATATGGGATGGAACACCAGTTATAGGCATGTCAAAGACGTGATGGAGAGGTCAGAGAAGGGATGGAGAGGTCAGAGAAGGGATGGAGAGGTCAAAGAAGGGATGGAGAGGTCAAAGAAGGGATGGAGAGGTCAGAGAAGGGATGGAGAGGTCAAAGAAGGGATGGAGAGGTCAGAGAAGGGATGGAGAGGTCAAAGAAGGGATGGAGAGGTCAGAGAAGGGATGGAGAGGTCAAAGAAGGGATGGAGAGGTCAAAGAAGGGATGGAGAGGGAGCGGCAGGGAGCGTCCTCAGACGTCAGGGAGCGTCCTCAGACGGCATGGAGCGTCCTCAGACGGCAGGGAGCGTCCTCAGACGTCAGGGAGCGTCCTCAGACGGCATGGAGCGTCCTCAGACGGCAGGGAGCGTCCTCAGACGGCAGGGAGCGTCCTCAGACGGCAGGGAGCGTCCTCAGACGGCAGGGAGCGTCCTCAGGCGGCTGGGAGCGTCCTCAGGCGGCAGGGAGCGTCCTCAGGCGGCAGGGAGCGTCCTCAGGTGGCTGGGAGCGTCCTCAGGCGGCAGGGAGCGTCCTCAGGCGGCAGGGAGCGTCCTCAGGCGGCTGGGAGCGTCCTCAGGCGGCGGGGAGCGTCCTCAGGCGGCTGGGAGCGTCCTCAGGCGGCGGGGAGCGTCCTCAGGCGGCTGGGAGCGTCCTCAGGCGGCTGGGAGCGTCCTCAGGCGGCGGGGAGCGTCCTCAGGCGGCTGGGAGCGTCCTCAGGCGGCAGGGAGCGTCCTCAGGCGGCTGGGAGCGTCCTCAGGCGGCTGGGAGCGTCCTCAGGCGGCGGGGAGCGTCCTCAGGCGGCAGGGAGCGTCCTCAGGCGAGGAGCGAGGGGTTCGACTTTCAACACGTCTATTGAACCATTATCTAAAGTACAGTTCGTGTCCGTTCAGTGGACCCTCGACTGTGGAGCCAGACATCTCAGCCGTCAGGGTTTGATATTCCATGGAATTCTAAAAGACGAAAGGACATGTTCGATATTCCTTCTCTCATTATCTCGGCAGAGTTCATGTCCTTTCAGTGAAACGTCCGATGCGTCACGACGAGTTTGATTGGAGCAGGATGTCTGAGCAATTAGAGGGAAAGGGAATGTTCGGGCGGCTTCGGCTTTGACGCATTCATTATCTCACTCTCTCCAATTACCGTGCCGTTGAAGTGCCCTCAGGGACATGTCCAATATGTCTGGGACACTCGCCTGCAGAGCAAGACGTCTCCGCAGTCAGGGGCTCACTTTCTACGGACGTTCCTGAGAGAGGAAAGGAGGCGTTTGGGTTGTTTTCATCTAAATGCATTTAATGAATCCTTATCTCCAGATACAGTTCATGTCTCTCAGCGAAAGGTCCAACGTGTGTTTGGAAAACGCTGCACGACCGCATGATATCTCGAGGCTGGACATTCCTTAGAGAGGAAAGGAGGCGCTTTGGACGATGTTTGAGCGTCTCTGCGGCGATGATGACATGTCTTCACACCGTGTTAGACCACAGCTAATCAACGGGGAAAGCTTCTCTATCGCCATGGCAGCTCCAGTAACACACACCAGTGGACACGTGCGGGACGGAACATGTCTTTGAGCCACGTGTTAGGTCTTAGTGTCTGTTCCGGCCCGCGGTGTCTTCAACAGCATGCTCACTGCGAGACTCCAAGCGACCTCAGTCAGGGTTTAATGATGTCATGATAGTTGTTCCAGTTGGAGAGTGTCGGAGCGAATGATTGCTGTATTCAAGTCATCCATGCAGAAAGGTGTGTGTGTGTGTGTGTGTGCGTGTGGTGTGTGTGTGTGTGTGTGTGTGTGCGTGCGTGCGTGTGTGTGTGTGTGTGTGCGTGTGTGTGTGTGTGTGTGTGTGTGGTGTGTGTTCAAGCCTCTCTCTCAAAAGTACTCAAAAGCTTTTCTATCAAAGGTCTTCCGGCTCCGAGCACGTCTTGCTTCGGCCGTCAGCTCAAAGTGGGCTCTGAGGGGCGACGTGTTGTCGGGCTCCAGTCTCTAATGAAAGTCCAGCAGCCATCACTACGCAGTCAGAACACGTCCTCCTCCTGAGCCGGGTCCAGCCGGGCCCGGGTCTGCTGTACATCGTGTTCACTGACTCTTTAAGGACAGGTCAAACCTCCGAACCTCTCGTAGGGTGTGAGTGCTACCGATGTGATCATGTTTTGTAAAGCGAATATTCTGCTGAAAACCCAGTGAGGAAACGGCATCCCTACAGGTCGAGGTCGTAACTCTTTTCCCAACGTTTCCTGGAGAGGCTGTTTATTCTTGGCTTCCTTTGAATGTGTTCCTTTCAGAACTCGGCTGGAAGAAGGAATTACAATTATTCCACATAAAGCGAGCCCGGACATCTATCAGCTGTGTGCGTGTGTGTGTGTGTGTGTTGTGTGGTGTGTGTGTGTGTGTGTGTGTGTGTGTGTGTGTGTGTGTGTGTGTGTGTGTGTGTGTGTGTGTGTGTGGTGTGAAGTTACATACATACTGAATAAATCTGCAGCCATACAGTCGTTTGATTTATAAACCCGTGCCGGTCCCTCACACAATATCACATTCTCCTGTATTCAGTAATGGAGCAGGAATCAGATGTTTGCAGAAGCTGACAGAAAACAATGCAGTGGATGGAGTGTGTGTGTGTGTGTGTGTGTGTGTGTGTGTGTGTGGTGTGTTGGTGTGTGTGTGTGTGTGTGTGTGTGTGTGGTGGTGTGTGGGTGTGTGTTTGTGTGTGTGTGTGTGTGTATTAATAGGACATGTCGCTGTTTCCAGGAGAGCAAAACAAATATGCTTGTTTCCATCCTCCCTTCTCCTGGGCCCAGATCAGACGCGATACACATCTTCAGCGTGGCCTCACCCCCTCCTCTTCATCACCCCCTCCTCTTCATCACACAGCAATATAAAAACAGATATGGACAAAGTGTCTCTCTGACCTCGGTTGATCCACTTCCACCTTGACGTCCGTTCCAAAACATGCTCCTGGTTAACCCTGTTCTCCACGTTTAGCCATCGTCCCCGAGTCCAGCCGGGCCGAGGGGACGCAGCGGCTGGAGGACGCCTCGCAGTCAGATCCCTCACAGGCCGTGCTGGAATTATCTCAATGGCTCCAGTAGTGGGATATCTAAAACCCGCTGTTTGCAGCTCGTTGCGCTCCGAGCATCGGTTTCCGGCGTCGGACGAGACGACGGGTTTTAAAGCCATTTCAGAGCGGCTCACTTCCGTCTGAGTCACCGCAGACTGCAGAAAGAGGCTTTCTAATTATAGAATGCAGAGACACTTGATCATTAACATGTGCACTCAGCCATTAGCTGATTACTCGTATCTGTGATCCGTCCGGACTCACTCATTAACTCAATCGCTCGCATTCAGTCCTGACACACATGTGAGAAGGTCGTGTTTACTTCCTGCTGCTGCACGGACCTTCTGCAGCCTGACGTGCGATCAGATAATAGTCTGATGTACCGACCTTCATCCGTCCATTCTCTTCTGAATAAACGAGTCGTGTTTGAAGCATGGATTGATTCGCCTCTCGTGATTGGACGAGGCACTCCACCGTCTCTTGTGGAGGCAGAACGAGTTTTTGGAGCCTAATAGATGGAAATGAGGCGGGACACAACGAGAGCCGTTCAGGACCTCATCTGCTGTCTGACACCTCCGCTAACACCTAGTCACTCTGCTAATGGATCAGTGTGTGTGGTGTGTGGTGTGTGTGTGTGTGGGTGTGTGTGTGTGTGTGTGTGTGTTTGTGTGTGTTGTGTGTGTGTGTGTGTGTGTGTGTTGTGTGTGTGTGTTTGTGGTGTGTGTGTGTGTGTGTGTGTGTGTGTGTGGTGTGTGTGTGTGTGTGTGTGTGTATAGATACTAGCTGCACATGTTTTGTTTGGGCACTGAAAAGCTTTCACTGCTGGCAGACACACACACACACAGCCGAATACAAACAAACCTAGTAAACATTGGTAGGCAGCCATAATGTTACATGTACTCTGCTTTATGGTCTGTTTGACTATATAGTGGACCACCATCTACCAAGTGAACATCGTGCTGAATGGTGGAATACTTTTAACTAGAGATTGAGACCATACACTCCTGAGGGAAATGTTTACTGAGGCAATAAAGAGAGAGAGCAGTAGGAACATTTCCTCATAGACTTCTCTACAATCTGACTTGCCCCCTGCTGGACGTTAGAGAGAATGCACTTCTGCATTAGCTTCACATTTCAGAATATAAACTGAAGTGTGTCCACTCATAGCTTTCCACCGTCTATACCCTGATATCCAAAGTCAATCATTCAAGAGGATCAGAAATATCAATGACCATCAGATCCAAACCTCACCACAGTAATCCTAAGAACCCTAGGACGGTCAAAGGTGGTCCTTGTGTAACTAACACCAGTGAGAAGTGTGTGAGAGCCACACCAAGTATGCCAGAGAAGCAGCAGCTACACATGTGGTGACTTAAATATCTTGTTGTCTGAACTGATTTAAGGAATCAGTACTATCAAGTCTTCAATAAACTCATTTCTTAAACACGCGAGTGGGCTAGGGTCAACGATGTAACAACGGGATGAGCGAAATATGACACTTCTTCTTCTGTGGTGTTTATGACACACCACAAAATCACAGCTCATAGAGCGAGGCTGACTCATAGATTCAAAGACTTCATTGTCTGACGTCTCCAGGCTTTCCTCACAGTGTTACAGTCTGAGGATATCAAGAGAAATGTATTAAACGGAGGAAACATATAGTTATACATTCGATGCAACCCATTTAGATTAAGACATTATGACACTAAGACATTGCTACTATAGACTAAGACTATAGATTAAGATACTAAGACACTTAGACATTAAGACGAAGACACTAAGACTGAACAAGTAAGACTGAACACAAACGACCAACCCATTTAGATTTAAGACTAAGACACTATGACACTAAGACATCACTACTAAAGGCTTAGACTATAGATTAAGATACTAAGACACTTAAGACTAAAGACTAAAACACTAAGAGCTAAGCCACTAAGACTGAACACAAACGACCAAGACATGAAGACTAAAGACTTAACTAATCCTCTAAAACACTAAGATATTCTGACTCAAGACTAAAGCACTGGGAAATTAAGACTTCAAACGGAACCCTAAAGACATGAAGACTTCAACCTTCCAAAATTCTCCCACACCACTCCGCTCCTCCGCTCCCTCCACTGGCTTCCGGTAACTGCTAGAATCCACTTCAAGACACTGGTACTTGCGTACCATGCTGAATGGATCTGGCCCTTCCTACATCCAGGACATGGTTAAACCGTACACCCCAGCACGTGCACACGCTCTGCATCACCAAACGACTCGCTGCACCCTCGCTGCGAGGGGGACCCCAGTTCCCATCAGCAAAAACACGTGGGTTTGCTATCCTGGCTCCAAAATGGTGGAATGAGCTCCCCATTGAAATCAGGACGGCAGAAAGCTTACACACCTTCCGGCGCAGACTGAAAAACTCATCTCTTTCCACTCCACTTCGAGCGATAGAATGACTAACAAAGAACTGCTAACAGAGCACTTATATACTAACAAAAGGGCTGGCTTATCTAAAGCCAGTTGAGTAGCACTTGAAACGATTGGCTCTTTGAAACCTGATGTTCTTATATGATTCTGTTTTCCTCAAGGTTGTGTCTTCCTGGTTGAATGTACTTATTGTAAGTCGCTTTGGATAAAGCGTCAGCTAAATGCAATGTAATGTAATGTAAAGACTAAATCTGGACACAGATAACTTCAGTCCAAATCCCTGAGGTTGGTTCTGAAGCCCCGGACACACCAAGCCGATGTTGGCCACGGATGGGCGTCAGGCCAACGATGAGCGTCCCGTTGCCCTACTCAGATCGGGGTGCCCCGCACCGTCGTTTCTTTTCAGCCGACACCTTGTTGGCCGAAAACCTACCGATTCGACAAATCGGCCAGGCTGTTGGTCAAATAAATCACTCTGATTGGCTGTTCAGCTAGCGAATCAGTGCATGAGAAGCGAAAGGGAAGTGAGGGACCCAAACAAACGATTAAGAAGGCAAATGTGAGATTTCATTTACCTCCAGCTCTCGACACGGGTTCGGGAAAGCCCCGCGAGCTTCTCGCTGTAGAGGGAAGATGGAACCCAGACGCTATTTGTTGTTTACTTATATCACGCAGTCTGTTCTTCTTCTCTCCGTGTATCACGCAGTCTGTTCTTCTCTCGGTTATCACGCAGTCTGTTCTTCTTCTCTCCGTGTATCACGCAGTCTGTTCTTCTTCTCTCCGTGTATCACGCAGTCTGTTCTTCTTCTCTCCGTGTATCACGCAGTCTGTTCTTCTTCTCTCCGTGTATCACGCAGTCTGTTTCTTCTCTCCGTGTATCACGCAGTCTGTTCTTCTCTCTCGTGTATCACGCAGTCTGTTCTTCTTCTCTCCGTGTATCACGCAGTGTTCTTCTTCTCTCCGTGTATCACGCAGTCTGTTTCTTCTCTCCGTGTATCACGCAGTCTGTTCTTCTTCTCTCGGTTATCACGCAGTCTGTTCTTCTTCTCTCCGTGTATCACGCAGTCTGTTCTTCTTCTCTCCGTGTATCACGCAGTCTGTTCTTCTTCTCTCGGTTATCACGCAGTCTGTTCTTCTTCTCTCCGTGTATCACGCAGTCTGTTCTTCTTCTCTCGGTTATCACGCAGTCTGTTCTTCTTCTCTCGGTTATCACGCAGTCTGTTCTTCTTCTCTCCATGTATCACGCAGTCTGTTCTTCTTCTCTCGTGTATCACGCAGTCTGTTCTTCTTCTCTCCGTGTATCACGCAGTCTGTTCTTCTTCTCCGTGTATCACGCAGTCTGTTCTTCTTCTCTCGGTTATCACGCAGTCTGTTCTTCTTCTCTCCGTGTATCACGCAGTCTGTTCTTCTTCTGGTTATCACGCAGTCTGTTCTTCTTCTCTCGGTTATCACGCAGTCTTCTTCTTCTCTCGGTTATCACGCAGTCTGTTCTTCTTCTCTCCGTGTATCACGCAGTCTGTTCTTCTTCTCTCGGTTATCACGCAGTCTGTTCTTCTTCTCTCGGTTATCACGCAGTCTGTTCTTCTTCTCTCGGTTATCACGCAGTCTGTTCTTCTTCTCTCGGTTATCACGCAGTCTGTCTTCCGGTTGCCTCTTTTGAATGATGAATACACTCTACCGCCGCCTGCTGGTAAGGAGAGGTATTGCCACCCCGCATGCGCAGTTCGTACGTGCTTCTTGGCCGTCGGCTGAAGTCTTTGCGGTGTGTTCCAGTGCGACACGTGGCCGAGACGCAGAGACGCGAGGCGACGCACCAGTCGGGTCCGTCTCTGTGAGTTCTTTGGCGTCAGCTTGGTGCGTCTCGACCTTTAGGGTCAGTTTGGATTGTTTGAGGTGAGACCAGGAAACTCAGCCCGAGACCAAAGTGTTGTGTTTGGACTAAAGTGTCTCTCTCCCTCTCTAACAAACCAACATGTCTCCCTCTCTGGGTTTCTCCCATCTTTCTCCCCCTTCACCTCCACGAGTCACCCTGACTGTTCGCTGTGTTTCTTCGTCATGTATCCTCCGCCTGTCCTGCAGATCAAGAGCCCAATTAGCAGAAAGACACGGCGTCCTCCTACACGCTGAACTCTGCCTCCATAGATAGTAATTGATAAGTTGCTAATTAGACACCGCATTGGATGCCATCCAGCTGGAAGCCGGAGACAGTTGTCAGCAGAGTTTTAATGATGCACCTCTGGAAACAGGAAGTGTGAACCGTTAGTTTGACTGCCACTCACTGCTGTCAGCGCGTTGTTGACTTTACAGCAACTGCCACGTCTGGAGTTAATTAATAAGTTCTTAAATGTCGAAGGTGAAGATCGGAGAAAGTAAGTGTCTCTGTGTGAGTTTTGTTTACTGAAGTTGAGGTTATCCATCTTATATATCTTTGCAAAAACAACGTTTATTGACAGTTAACGATGTTGATGTCCAAAGATGCTCATAAGCTTTCTTTCTTATATAAACTCCGGAGAATCAGGTCTGGAGATTGTCTGAAGTTTGCTTTTCACTCTGAGCACTTGGAGATTGACCATTCAGAAGCGTTCTTACTCTTAATACTTGAACTCCCCTCCGTGGTTGAAAGTATTCTCAGTGCAGGGGAAGTGGCTCTCTGCAGACGGCACGACATGTTGAGGCTTTCACACTGGGCATGGTTTGTGATTTGGACAAAGACAACAGAGTCTTTTGCCTTTTCTCCAGGTTGTACACAGGGCGGCGGGTGCTGTAGGCGGCGGGTGCTGTAGTTGGCGGGTGCTGTAGGCGGCGGGTGCTGTAGGTGGCGGGTGCAGTAGGCGGCGGGTGCTGTAGGTGGCGGGTGCTGTAGGCTAGGGAAGGCTTCCCAAATATGTGTGTCACTGCATCCTGGTAAAATACAAAAATAATGTATGTCTGTGTCTTTGACATTAGTGCAGCTACGCAGCCACCTGTGCCCTGTGCACTACGAAGCCAGTCCCACAGACCCTGGATATGTCTGAGTTATCTTAACTAACCCTAACAAACGAGATCTCGATAAGCGGTCCCACGACGCTGGTTATCAACTCGGTAAATCAAGCCAGGGTTTCTCTCTCCAGCTGAGAGCGCGTTCACGTGAAAGGGGCGGGGTTAGCTACATTCGACCAATCACAAACAGGGACAAGTGTACCGACAGCGCAGCGTCATGCTTCATTAATGAAAAGTAAACTAATATTAGACAAATATGAACCATGACTTACATCAATGATTTAAACATCCAGGACTCAAACTCTTGACCAGGATCAAAGCCTCAGAGCTGCAGCTGCAAGGTGAACACAGCTGGAACAGAACAAGTGTTTGAATGCGTCCATCAGCAGCTTCATGATATCACTGCCCGTCTAACACACCGTCTGACTCTCATCACCTCTGACTCCAGAGTTTCCTCAACTTAACATGTTGTTAAAATAATTCTCATCCAGTCTGTGGCGCGTGTGAGTGCTGCACGGCCAGACACGCTCAGGGACTCGGATCAGGAGATATGTGATACACTATGAAGTGATGTGATCGATGATCTGATTGATGATGTGATATCAGTGTGATATCAATGATAAGTGCGACACGCCGGCGTCTTCTCTGCATATGGCAGTTTACACTGTGTTTCCTTTCTCCTGTAATATGACTTGATATATTTGAACTCTGCACACTGAGCTCTGATTGGTCAGCAGGCGGTGCTTTCACTGAGTTGATCTCTTTTCTATAGACGCCGGAGGCGGGCAGCGTCAGGTAAAAAAAGTAATTTAGCCTTCCCAAACCTGAGCCTCACGCGCCGCCTATGGCTGTAGATCTCTTTATTTGGAATACACGTTAAATTATTCGTCCGTCTGGCAAACCCTAACCTTCTTCATTTTGAAATAAAATGTTCAGTCTCCTGTGCACACCATTCCTGAGTAATGGATTCTTTAAAAGAAGGTCACATGTAAAACCTGTGTCCTTGCACTCGTATGCCTTTGCTTTCTCCATCCACAACACGCAGAGAGATGTGGAAACCTTGGGATATTCATCACAGTCTGAAGGTCTTCCGCCGTCAGAGAGCCCGTTGGTCCGTTGTTCCCCAAACTGTCCTTAATACCCACCTGAGCCCAGGTGAGAGTCGGTGAGACCGAGGTATCGATCGTTCCTGATGAGTCTTGCAGACACACAAACAGAAAGGACTTGAAAACAAAAGTAGAGCTAAATGATGGATTAGAAAACCGCCCAACATCTGTTCAAAGTCTCCAGGTTCCCCCGTCACAGTCGACATGACCTTTTCTTTGGTAACGCTGATGTATTAGTCCGAGGGGCACATGTAGAGGTATTCTAACCTTTACCTCTTCCTGTTGGTACACAGCAGGGCTGCTTTCAGTCTAGGGTACACACACGTTCTGAGAGATCAGACAGACACATAGCAAAACCCTTATATAATAATAATAATATATTTAATTTATATAGCGCTTCTCATCTGCCAAGACAAATCTCGAAGTGCTTCACAACAAGGGATACTGATACACTTTGAGAGATTAAACAAATAATTGTAATAATAATAAGAAATCAAAAAATAAAATAGAAAATAGAGTACAAAAATAAAAGTCGGGGTCAAACCTTGACCTGCTGCACTCGTATTCCTTTTCTTTCTGGTGTTCTTTTCTCCGTCTTCTCCAACCCAACACACAGACACGTGTGCACACCTGGAGAGTTCATCACAGTGTGCAGGTCTATAGACGCCAGAGAGCCCGTCGGTCCGTTGTTCCCCAGCGGTCCTGAATACCCACCTGAGCCCAGAGGAGAGTTGGTGAGACCGAGGTATCGATCGGACCTGATGAGTTCTGCAGACACACAAACAAGAGCGATGGTTCTGGAGGATTTATTACAGATTCTGTTCGTCCTTCACATGGTTTCCTCCTCGCTCTCCGCCTGGCGCTTTGATTTACGCCGGCAGCTGCTTCACACCGCACGGTCCCTCAGACAGATTGTATGGAAATAGGTTGTGTTTGGTAAATCACGACCGACACAGAAACAGTCCCTCTGCGACAAGTGTGGCGTGAAGGAGAGACGAGAGCAGACATCGACGAGAGGGGATAATCGCACACTCACATGACTACAGCTGATGCAGAGCGGAGTGCACGTGCTGGGGTGCACGGTTTAACCATGTAGGAAGGGCCAGATCCATTCGCAGCATGGTACGCAAGCACCAGGGTCTTGAAGTGGATTCTAGCAGTTACCGGAAGCCAGCAGGGAGGGAGGAGGAGCGGCGTGGTGTGGAACATTCAGGAAGGTTGAAGACCAGACGAGCCGCTGCATTCTGGATGAGCTCAGAGGTCGGATGGCACATGCAGGTAGACCAGCAGGAGGGAGCTGCAGTAGTCTAGGCGTGAGGTGACGAGAGCCTGGACCAGAACCTGCGTGGTTCTCTGGGTCAGCTGGGGACGCGTCCTCCTGATGGTGTTTACACAGAGGATGTTAGTGTCTGCAGACCGTTAACATGCACACAAACCTATAGCCATCACTGCCGGAGAAGGAGCCCCACAGCTAGCAGAACAGGGCCTTTCCAAGTATTGTTCAAAACGCCCGTAACACGTTTTGAAAATGCCTTGCTTTGTCTGAAAAAGGGCCAAAACCCATCGATATTTAAAATACCGTTGCTTACGTTTTGAAGCTGGAGCGGACCGTTGTAAACGATATACTCGTGTCCCCATGCCTGAGAAGGATCGTGTTTTAAAGGTGTTTGAAGCCTATCTGGTCATCATTTGTGTTTTAGCCCTGATTTGGTGTATTGTTCTCTTGATTCTTCGCTGAGGTTCTGGTCCCATGTCTACCGATGTGTTGAGTCCACTTGGGTCGAAGCCCTGGGTACACAGGACGCTCTTTGGTTTGGTCACCGATGTTATTTAGTGTAATGATCGTTGGCGTTAGCGCTGATTTGGTTCAGTGCTCTCGCATATCAGTTGAGGTTTCATCGAGTGTCTATTGATGTTTTGGATTGACTGCAAACATGTTGTTGTTGTTGTTGTTGTTGTTGTTGTGGGTTGTGTGCCTCCTCCCAATTCCCTGCTTTTCCTTGCACTCGTTCCCTTTAAGTGTTATCGATATCATTACCTGTCATTATGGACGTTAACACAGAGACAGAAGCGTTGCATCTCGAAGGTGAACTCTTCGTTTCTCTGAGCGGCGCGACCTTGAGGCGTAATCACAGATGTTCTGCAAGGTCACAACAAACACTCTCCTCTATAAAGAATGCACTGTAGTTATAGCAACCGATATGTGATCAATAAGGCCTTGAGAAATGTGTGTCCTTCTCAGTGACTCCTCGCCCTGTTCCCGTAGTCGCTCACGTTGTCCATCAGGTATAACGTGCACGTGGATGCTTTAGCCCTAACGTTGACCAACAATGTTTAATGTTCCACTGATAATGTATTGTTCATTGTTTCATTGTTCTCTTCTTGTGTATCCGTGGTTTAGTTGATTATATACTGATGTGGAATCCCTGCTCTTAGTCCATCCTTTTGAACGTGTTGTATCTCCGGTGTGATTTCATATCCTCCGTAGTCCTGCTTTGGTCCAGCATCCATTGAGGCTGGAGCCTATTGTTCTTGTAATATCCATTAATATCAGCGCTGCCTTTGTTCATTATTCTCTTGGATCTCAGCCGAGGTTTGGTGCAATGTCTCTTGAGGTTTTAGTCGTGCTTTTGTACGATACTGTTGTATAGCCCTGGTTTGAAAGGACCTGGTGTTTTAGCCCTAACTCTGAACAACATCCATTAACGCTCGTCTAATGTATTATCAATACGTTGCAGACCCTACTTTTCACTTGTGATTAAGCTACTGTTGTGTTTAACATTCTGTTGTATCTTAGCCGAGGTTTGGTCCAATGTCTATTGATGTGTTCGTCCTCCTTTATCTCAGTGAGTTGTTGGTTTCACAGGATATTCTTATCAGTGTTTGAGCCCTAATGCTGTCCTTGAATGTAGAGCCTGCTTTCTGTTGGCTTTAACCCTGATTCTGTTAGATTTCCCCACGTATGTTGAAGGTAGCCTGCAGTCTGTGATATGTATGTGTTTGAACTGCTTTTAGTCCAATAGTTTACGTGTTTTATTCTTAGTTCGGTCTTCATCTCATCCTATATTCAGTCTTCTTCTCAGTTGTGTTTTTCCCTGAACTGGTTGAATATTGTCTCGTTTCTCAGCTGTGGTTTGGAACAATATCCATCGATGTTGTCCCTATACCTCCAACTTCAATATGCATCCGTTGTATCCCTGATTTAGTTTAATATCCTCGCCCTTAAGCTGCGCTCCGTCTCTCTTGTATCTTATATGTGCATTATTTCTCTTTCTTCGCATCATTTGGTTTCTTAATGTCCATGGTTTTAGCCTTAGTTTGGTCTTGATCTTATTCCGTCTTCTTCTCAGTTGCGTTTTAGCCCTGAATTGGTTGAATATTGTCTCGTATCTCAGCTGTGGTTTGGAACAATATCCATCGATGTTGTCCCTATACTTCCAACTTCAATATGCATCCGTGTTATCCCTGATTTAGTTGAATGTCCTCGCCCGCAAGCTGCGCTCCGTCTCTCTTGGATCCACTGATGTCCTTCCTCTCTCCCTGGTGATTATGAAACATCTGTCACAGAGTCTAACTCACAGCATCGCTCTCTCGGTGCATCAGGTCCCTTAATGCTGTGTTGATGATGTCTCTCGGGCTCTCGAGCGTCTGATCGATGCTGACCTTGACTTCACTGCGTGTGTGAAACACATCAATCCGTCACGAAGTGCACCGGATCCGACATCTGAAGCGCTCCTTTAGACGCTTTAATGCGACGCGTGCATCTCGTCTTTTCCCCGGCTCGCGTCTGATGACAGTTTTCTGTTAATGGCTCGTTCTTATAGTCGTTACTCCCTGGGATGAAATGCATCACAGTAAGTACACAGCGAGACAGACGTGCTTTTGTGAGTTGATGTAATGGTTGTCTTGTTCATAAATACTTATCGGCAGAGAGATGGAGCTTCACATCGTGTATTCATATGAAAGACGCAGCTTTCTCTACATTTAAATGCCTCTTAAAGGTGGGGTAGGTA
>NC_047521.1:28817094-28869594 GCF_902827115.2 Pseudochaenichthys georgianus | reverse complement strand
ATTATTATTTATTAACAGTAATTGACAGCTGATAGGAATAATATGATTGTTAATAGTATCATATTCATTCAGACAAACATCGATGAGACAGTTAATTAACGTACTCATTGCAGCAGTCTGCATAGATTCGTTCCCCTGCTGGTCTAAGAGTGAGGCAAACTCATTCAGTTATTGTTCAGTTAAAATTCATTAAATTACGTCTGCCACCTGATATGTAAGGCTTTACTGATGTGCCACAATAATATCACGTATGTGATTGATTTAAAATATTAATATTGTGGCTTTCCAAGTTAACATTGATTGTCGGGGTGTAACGGTTCACAAACATTTCGGTTCGGTACGTACCTCGTTTTTAGGTCACGGGTCGGTTCGGTACGTTTTCGGTACAGCAGGAAAAATTATCACGAAACATTACATTTTTTTTTTAAATGATTATTAAACTGTGACTAATGTATTCAAATAAATACAAAATATAGTAAAATAAACATTAAGGTGCAGCATTTCGATGAACTGAAATAATCTGTATTTGAACTGTAGTTCCTGAGCAGCCAGCTTGACATCAGGACTTGCTTGTCATTGTATTCTCATGTTGTCTAAAGAAAGATGAACTCGTCCACATGGCTGCAGAAAGGGCAGATCTGCTGGCACTAGCAACGTCTCCTGCCGTGGAGAACACCCTCTCTCGGGACAGAGGCAGCAGACACAGCCAGGTAGCGCTTTGCTACCATGGCAACATGAGGATACTTGGCGTTTGTAATAGCTTTGGCTCGGTCTGAACTCTCTGCGAGTGGTGGAGGCTACATGCTAGCGGGAGTTGGGTTTGCACTTCAGTCTTTTGGTACCGGTGATATTCACGTTCGGGTGATGCCTTTTCAAATGAGTGTGCCAGTTTGATGTATTGCCGTGTAACCAATGTTAGTTGAACAATGCCGACAAACAGCTTTTGTTCGGTCCACCTGTCTTTGTCCGTCATCCTTGTTCGTAACTGCGAAACCAAAAAGTTCCCAAACCGGAGACTTCAGTGATGCTGGAGGATTTTCAGCTCAACTTTATCTGCGTTCGCCATTTCGCCAGTTCCTCAAATTACTGACTACATTTGAACGCATCCCTGTGAGCAGCTCTCATAGTATGCCTCGCGTCCAATGAAATTAAATGATATAGATTACTTCCAGAAAGTTGTTCATGTTCTCAATTTTTTACGTTTAACGCTATATTCGAACCGAAGGGCCCGTACCGAATAATTTCAGTACGGGTACGTGTATCGTTACACCCCTAATTGATTGATATGATTGCGATTTAAATCAGCATATACTTCTGTCAGGGGAGGCCACCCCTCAAAATCTCCTGCCACCCTCTTGCCACCCCATGAATATTTGTCTAGATCCGCCCCTGGATCCTGTCTCTGGATAACGTCTCCAACGGGACACTGAGATGTATATCAGACCTTAAAACCTCCTTCAACTCCTTCAACTCCTTCTTGAGTGCTCTGGAGGGTCTGGGGACGACTATCCTTCCTCACACGGCTATACTCAGTGTTCTTCCCTCAGATTAGCATCCTTCGTGAAGTACACGGCTATACTCGGTGTTCTTCCCTCAGACTAGCATCCTTCGTGAAGTATCCGGCTATACTCAGTGTTCTTCCCTCAGATTAGCATCCTTCGTGAGGTACACGGCTATACTCGGTGTTCTTTCCCTCAGATTAGCATCCTTCGTGAAGTATCCGGCTATACTCGGTGTTCTTCCCTCAGATTAGCATCCTTCGTGAAGTATCCGGCTATACTCAGTGTTCTTCCCTCAGATTAGCATCCTTCGTGAGGTACACGGCTATACTCGGTGTTCTTCCCTCAGATTAGCATCCTTCGTGAAGTACACGGCTATACTCGGTGTTCTTCCCTCAGATTAGCATCCTTCGTGAAGTATCCGGCTATACTCGGTGTTCTTCCCTCAGATTAGCATCCTTCGTGAAGTATCCGGCTATACTCGGTGTTCTTCCCTCAGATTAGCATCCTTCGTGAAGTATCCGGCTATACTCGGTGTTTCTTCCCTCAGATTAGCATCCTTCGTGAAGTATCCGGCTATACTCGGTGTTCTTCCCTCAGATTAGCATCCTTCGTGAAGTATCCGGCTATACTCGGTGTTCTTCCCTCAGATTAGCATCCTTCGTGAAGTATCCGGCTATACTTGGTGTTCTTCCCTCAGATTAGCATCCTTCGTGAGGTACACGGCTATACTCGGTGTTCTTCCCTCAGATTAGCATCCTTCGTGAAGTACAACGGCTATACTCTGTGTTTTTCCCTCAGATTAGCATCCTTCGTGAAGTATCCGGCTATACTTGGTGTTCTTTCCCTCAGATTAGCATCCTTCGTGAGGTACACGGCTATACTCGGTGTTCTTCCCTCAGATTAGCATCCTTCGTGAAGTACACGGCTATACTCTGTGTTCTTCCCTCAGATTAGCATCCTTCGTGAAGTATCCGGCTATACTCGGTGTTCTTCCCTCAGATTAGCATCCTTCGTGAAGTATCCGGCTATACTCGGTGTTTTTCCCTCAGATTAGCATCCTTCGTGAAGTATCCGGCTATACTCGGTGTTCTTCCCTCAGATTAGCATCCTTCGTGAAGTATCCGGCTATACTTGGTGTTCTTCCCTCAGATTAGCATCCTTCGTGAGGTACACGGCTATACTCGGTGTTCTTCCCTCAGATTAGCATCCTTCGTGAAGTACACGGCTATACTCTGTGTTTTTCCCTCAGATTAGCATCCTTCGTGAAGTATCCGGCTATACTTGGTGTTCTTCCCTCAGATTAGCATCCTTCGTGAGGTACACGGCTATACTCGGTGTTCTTCCCTCAGATTAGCATCCTTCGTGAAGTACACGGCTATACTCTGTGTTCTTCCCTCAGATTAGCATCCTTCGTGAAGTATCCGGCTATACTCGGTGTTCTTCCCTCAGATTAGCATCCTTCGTGAAGTATCCGGCTATACTCGGTGTTCTTCCCTCAGATTAGCATCCTTCGTGAAGTACACGGCTATACTCTGTGTTTTTCCCTCAGATTAGCATCCTTCGTGAAGTATCCGGCTATACTTGGTGTTCTTCCCTCAGATTAGCATCCTTCGTGAGGTACACGGCTATACTCGGTGTTCTTCCCTCAGATTAGCATCCTTCGTGAAGTACACGGCTATACTCTGTGTTCTTCCCTCAGATTAGCATCCTTCGTGAAGTGCACGGCTATACTCGGTGTTCCTATGAAACTCATCGGCTTGTTTTTACTGACTGTCTGTTTGGGGAAATGTCCTATTGTGGCAAGTCAAACACATCGCTCTCAGAAGTTCCTGTTTGAAGTATCTTGTATGAAGTACCCGTAAAGTACCCGTAAAGTATGCGTGTATTCGGACACAGAACACCAGCAGGACCAGAAACATGAGCTGCTCTTTCTGAACACATTTAAAGAGCGTCTGCAAAATGAGTAAAAGTACTCAGATATTGTACTTGAGTAAAAGTTGAAGTACTCAGATATTGTACTTGAGTAAAAGTTGAAGTACTGAGATCTTGTACTTCAGTACAAGTAGAAGTACTCAGATCTTGTTCTTGAGTAAAAGTAGAAGTACTCAGATCTGGTACTTGAGTAAAAGATCTGAAAGGTATTAAATAAATTTAGTGAAGTAGAAGTACAAAGTAGCATAACATGGAAATATTCAAATAAAGTACAAGTACCTCACAATTGTGATTAAGTAGTAAATCTACTTAGTTTCTTCCCACCTGCTTAGACATCAGTCTGGGTTGAGTTCACCAGATTACGGACCTGCTGCCGGTGCAGTACTTCGTGGTGTTGCGTGACCTCTCTCTGAGAAGGCTTCAGAGAGCAGGGATGCTACAGTCAGAGCAGAGGAAGGTCTTTGAATGCATCGTGAGGCTTTGAATGCATCGCGAGGCTTTGAATGCATCGCGAGGCTTTGAATGCATCGCGAGGCTTTGAATGCATCGTGAGGCTTTGAATGCATCGCGAGGCTTTGAATGCATCGCGAGGCTTTGAATGCATCGCGAGGCTTTGAATGCATCGCGAGGCTTTGAATGCATCGTGAGGCTTTGAATGCATCGTGAGGCTTTGAATGCATCGCGAGGCTTTGAATGCATCGCGAGGCTTTGAATGCATCGCGAGGCTTTGAATGCATCGTGAGGCTTTGAATGCATCGCGAGGCTTTGAATGCATCGCGAGGCTTTGAATGCATCGCGAGGCTTTGAATGCATCGCGAGGCTTTGAATGCATCGTGAGGCTTTGAATGCATCGCGAGGCTTTGAATGCATCGCGAGGCTTTGAATGCATCGCGAGGCTTTGAATGCATCGTGAGGCTGAGCCTTAATCCCCAGAGGAAACTCACCTGATCCATTCGCTCTCCTCTCTCTCTCTCAGACTCATGAAAGTCAACGACTCGATGGCAGGCCTCGAGATGCAAATAGTGAGCTCCGTGGAGGAAAGAGTGAAAGAGAGAAAGAGTGCTTCATGCGGAGGGCAGGGGACGTGAAGAGGAGACACCGGGGAGGACGGAGAGGCTTTGAGGCATGCATCCTGAAGGGTCCCAAAGACACTATCACACTCCTCTGTGTACAGTCGGCCTCAGGTGCTGCAGACGCTGACAGAGACACTGCAGAGGATGCAGACGCTGACAGAGACACTGCAGAGGATGCAGACGCTGACAGAGACACTGCAGAGGATGGAGGACGCTAACTAAACTAACCCTGATTAGCGCTGACACTAAGACGTACTGCTAACCCGACCTCACCACCTTCCAAGAGCTCACAAACACTCACCTCTTCATTCTACTTTAACTTTAACTATATATGTACGTGTTGTTCCTTCCTTCTCTTTTCTCTTCTCTGTGTCTGTAAAGCGTCTTTGAGCAGCTGTGAAAACGCCAACAAATTAAATCTATTATTACTCGGCTGCTTACTGCGAGCCGTCTCTCCAGTTCTGCACCAAGTGCTCGGTTCTGTTCGTCTTAAATGCAGAACTTATAATCTGTGATGCGACGGGAGGAGGTTGCAGACGAGTGACTGCACTGAGACGCAGTCACGGACCGGCTTCAGGTGCTGCAGACGCTGCCAGAGACACTGCAGAGGATGCAGACGCTGGCAGAGACACTGCAGAGGATGCAGACGCTGGCAGAGACACTGCAGAGGATGCAGACGCTGACAGAGACACTGCAGAGGATGCAGACGCTGACAGAGACACTGCAGAGGATGCAGACGCTGGCAGAGACACTGCAGAGGATGCAGACGCTGCCAGAGACACTGCAGAGGATGCAGACGCTGGCAGAGACACTGCAGAGGATGCAGACGCTGGCAGAGACACTGCAGAGGATGCAGACGCTGACAGAGACACTGCAGAGGATGCAGACGCTGGCAGAGACACTGCAGAGGATGCAGACGCTGGCAGAGACACTGCAGAGGATGCAGACGCTGGCAGAGACACTGCAGAGGATGCAGACGCTGACAGAGACACTGCAGAGGATGCAGACGCTGACAGAGACACTGCAGAGGATGCAGACGCTGGCAGAGACACTGCAGAGGATGCAGACGCTGACAGAGACACTGCAGAGGATGCAGACGCTGACAGAGACACTGCAGAGGATGCAGACGCTGGCAGAGACACTGCAGAGGATGCAGACGCTGACAGAGACACTGCAGAGGATGCAGACGCTGACAGAGACACTGCAGAGGATGCAGACGCTGACAGAGACACTGCAGAGGATGCAGACGCTGACAGAGACACTGCAGAGGATGCAGACGCTGACAGAGACACTGCACGCTAATGACTGCTTCTTACGACGTGCCGTCCCTCCGGTTTTGCACACATGTCTCACTGAATATCTTTACGCAGACCTTAACATCTGATATGGGACAGGAGAAGGTCGTAGACGTGTGTCTGCACTGAAACACTTAACACGTGTTTTATATCTCGACACGGGCAGATGTCTTTACACCGGTCGTATCTCTCGTGTGTTTTGCAATTCTGATTCCTGCAGCAGCAGAGGGAATCGCCCCCCCCACCCCCCCCCCCCCAACATAAGACCTTTTTTAGTTGTGTGGTCCATATCTCATTAAAATATCTAATGTTATAACTAGAGCCGGGACTCGATTAAAACAATTAATCTAATTAATTAGAGGCTTTGTAATTAATTAATCGAAATTAATCGCATTTTTAATCAAATATACATATCTGACCTGAGAACAGTGAGAAGCAGTTTCCACATGGATGTGACTCCAGGTGGTCGACAGTCGAGTGCAGTCCAGAGAGCCAGGGAGCTGGTTATCCTCTCAGACGTGGACTCACTCATCCTGGCCCTGAAACCAGTCGTCTGGTTGAGTGTGAGTTGGGTCAGGGTGTGGTTCCTTGCACTCGGAGTCGGGCTAACGTCCGCGCTAGCTGCTACATGCTAGCTGCTACATGCTAGCTGCTACATGCTAGCTGCTACATGCTAGCTGCTACATGCTAGCTGCTACATGCTAGCTGCTACATGCTAGCTGCTACATGCTAACTGCTACATGCTAGCTGCTACATGCTAGCTGCTAAACGCTAGCTGCTACATGCTAGCTGCTACATGCTAGCTGCTACATGCTAGCTGCTACATGCTAGCTGCTACATGCTAACTGCTACATGCTAGCTGCTACATGCTAGCTGCTAAACGCTAGCTGCTACATGCTAGCTGCTACATGCTAGCTGCTCCATGCTAGCTGCTACATGCTAGCTGCTACACGCTAGCTGCTACACGCTAGCTGCTACATGCTAGCTGCTACATGCTAGCTGCTCCATGCTAGCTGCTACATGCTAGCTGCTACACGCTAGCTGCTACACGCTAGCTGCTACACGCTAGCTGCTACACGCTAGCTGCTACACGCTAGCTGCTACACGCTAGCTGCTACACGCTAGCTGCTACATGCTAGCTGCTACATGCTAGCTGCTACATGCTTTGCATTTAGGTGATACTTTAGGCTTGATGTGCTGCGGCTCTTGTCGACGCTTCCATCCGTCCGTTTTTTAAAACAAAATGTCCCATCCACGGGGCGACCAAAGCGTCTCATCAGCTTGTTCGTTCATGTTTGACTATTGTTCACCGTGGTTTGTTGTTGTTTGAAGTCCCATGCTGAAGTCATGAACGTTAGTTGGTGCTCCAGTATAATCGGTACGCCTGAAACTCATCCAGTGAGAAACGTTCCGCTGTGCAAAAATAAGTGCGATTAAAATGCGTTAATTTTTGTGTAATTAATTAATCTTAATTAACGCGTTAAAGTCCCGGCCCTAGTTATAACTATTAAAGAAAAAATGGGGACAATCCTGTTTTAATGTAGCTTGACCTTTGTAACTGCTGTGCAGACATAGGTTACTGATAAAATAGGGCTTCTGACTAATTACCTTAAATAAAATCACTTTTAATGAATGAAACCTGTTCAATACGCATTATACTTATTCTTATAATTCTTTATGAGCGCAGTAACGGTAAGGTATCTAATTACTTATTTATTTAGTATTTCATAACTTCATAACAGAGATGGTCAGACTAAAGTAGAGACATGGCAGAAAGGCCTGTTATGTTAGTTGTAGTAAACGCAAAACACGGTATCAAGACACCACCAGAGGCCGAGCAGGTCGTACAGCGCGAGTAAAACGAAGGTTATGGAAGGAAGCGCGGTAGAAATGTCTATAAAAAAGGCGTGTGTGGATATCAGCTTCTTGTTCAGGCTGCACCTGGCATGCCCCTGCCCCTGCCTCTGCCCCTGCCTCTGCCCCTGCCCCTGCCTCTGCCCCTGCCCCCACCCCTGCCCCCACCCCTGCCCCTGCCCGTGCCTCTGCCCCTGCCCCTGCCTTTGCCCCTGCCCCTGCCTCTGCCTCTGCCTCTGCCTCTGCCCCTGCCCCTGCCCCTGCCCCTGCCCCTGCCTCTGCCTCTGCCCCTGCCCCTGCCTCTGCCCCCCTCGCTCCGTCACCCGTGAAGCATCCGTGCTGCGGCTGTGGAATAATAGCATCTCTGAGGTTTAGCAAACATGTCAAAGCATTCCTTTCCCCAGAGAACTCTGCATCGTCTCCTCGGCAGCGTCCTCCCGTCTCGCTGCTGCATGTCTCACGAGAACACCAGCTGTCAATCACCGTGACGGGTTCACGCTGTCAGCAGGGATCTCTTCTACTGGTCGTCTCCGGCATGTGATCCGGTATCAAATCTCAACTCACCTCTTCAGAGCGGCTTTTCATCTGTAATTCATGTTGTGTTTTATATATTTTAAGAGTGTTGTGTAATTATAATAATATGATTTGTTTACTCTGTGAAGGGTTTTTGAGTTTCTAGAAAAGCGCTCAATCAATAAAATGCGTTATTGATGTGCGTACAGAAGATCCAAAGCAACCATGAGACCGAGTGTTCGACACGGTAATCTATAACACATAGGTGTGAGCAAGCTCTCTGATTGGTCAATAGGCGTGTTTGATTCCACGATCAAACAACGGTCAAATAGAACGTGCCTTTTCACAACAAGTCAGTATCCCTCCGCGTCTGAGAAAAACGGTATACCGTTGGTCCTAAAAACTGAACTGAAACAAGAAAGCAGCGGAGAAGTAGTGGTTTCCATAGCGACACACAGCCGTTACACTGTTACATTGTCTCTCGCTACAACATGTCAGATTTATAGTTCATTTTGATTTGCTGGGCGGCCTCAGTGTCGATGAGTGTTGGACATGGACGTTGTGTGTGTGACTAACCGTGTGCAGGTTGTGTGTGTGACTAACCGTGTGCAGGTTGTGTGTGTGTGTGTGTGTGTGTGTGTGTGTGTGTGTGTGTGTGTGTGTGTGTGTGTGTGTGTGTGTGACGAGGAGCTGGGAAAGACTGAACATACACAAATACTGAAGTTTCTAATTGTTGTTTTGCGTCAAAGCTTCATTTCTCATCAGATAATAGATTCAAGATTCAAAGATTCAAAGGTGTTATCATCAGATAATTTTGCCCTGAGCTCCTCCAACGATGCAACATATGCAAATATACAGAAGAAAACATAGTGCAAGAAGTCTGTATGTCAATAGAATGTGCAAGAACAGAATATTGCATTAAATAAAGTACATTAAGAGAACATTAAATATGATTTATTGCGGTGATAACTATTTATATAAATAAGTAGATTGCGAGAGCACAGACAGATGAGTGTTTATGGAGGCACTTGTCAGAGCGTTACTGCCTGTCGGATAAAACTGTTTACTAGTTGATATAAGATGTGGAATTAGCCGTGCTGTTGTGTGTGTGTGTGTGTGTGGTGTGTGTGTGTGTGTGTGTGTGTGTGTGTGTGTGTGTGTGTGTGGTGTGTGTGTGTGTGTGTGTGTGTGTGTGTGTCTGTTAGCTTTGTGCTAATTGATTGAATATAAGATTGTTACCGCGCATTGATTGTTTACCTGAAGCTTGTGGAAAGGCATTCTGGGAGATGTAGAAAATCAGTACATGGAGTAATGGAGGTTGAAATAAAGGAGTTTCCTTCTCAGAAAGTGACACAACTTATAGAGTGTTGCAGGGATGTCATATTTCTGTAGTGGACCCTGATGGCAGCTATACAGGAACTACAGCACGGTCACATGACTTCACGTCACCACCGCTAAGCTAAAGGTGGCTAATGTTGGGCTATAAAGGAACTACAGCACGGTCACATAACTTCACGTCACCACCGCTAAGCTAAAGGTGGCTAATGTTGGGTATGAAGGAACGACAGCACGGTCACATGACTTCACGTCACCACCGCTAAGCTAAAGGTGGCTAATGTTGGGCTATAAAGGAACTACAGCACGGTCACATGACTTCACATCACCACCGCTAAGCTAAAGGTGGCTAATGTTGGGTATGAAGGAACTACAGCACGGTCACATGACTTCACGTCACCACCGCTAAGCTAAAGGTGGCTAATGTTGGGCTATAAAGGAACTACAGCACGGTCACATGACTTCACGTCACCACCGCTAAGCTAAAGGAGGCTAATGTTGGGCTATAAAGGAACTACAGCACGGTCACATGACTTCACGTCACCACCGCTAAGCTAAAGGAGGCTAATGTTGGGCTATAAAGGAACTACAGCACGGTCACATGACTTCACGTCACCACCGCTAAGCTAAAAGTGGCTAATGTTGGGCTATAAAGGAACTACAGCACGGTCACATGACTTCACGTCACCACCGCTAAGCTAAAGGTGGCTAATGTTGGGCTATAAAGGAACTACAGCACGGTCACATGACTTCACGTCACCACCGCTAAGCTAAAAGTGGCTAATGTTGGGCATTTAGACTCTTGTTAGTGTGGTGTATTTTATGTCGTTGACGTACAATCTCTTCAGCTTGTGTTAACCCCAGACCTTATTTTGTGCTAATCAAAAACTCATTCAGAACCATTGACCGGACAGGAAGTGGTGAAACGCCTGCATGAATACCTGTCTATCTTATCTGGTTTCCTTTTGTCTCCGTCTGGACACCTTCACTCCTGTCTCAGACCTGGTGTTGTGTCTGACTGATGGCTCCGTCCCTTAGCTGTCTCGTTGTGATGAATGTCCCCCAGAGACCATCCTGCTCTCACTAATACATCATTACCTCTCGCCCTAACACACTCCCTCTCCCCCGCCCGGTGCACACACACTCCCTGTCCCCGCCTGGTGCACCCACACTCGTAAAGACACACATGGAGGCACATTTACTGCAACATAATGGCTGGAGATGCCCTTAATGCTGCAGAGGTCAGCGGTTACTCTCCTGCTATCAGGTCCTACTGTCAGATGTCAGGTGTTTATGGGAGATGCTACTAAAGACTACAATGAGATGCTAGAAGACTGCAACAAGATGCTAGAAGACTACAGATATATGCTAAAGACTACAGTGAGATTCTAAAAGACTACACAGATATACTGAAAGACTACACAGAGATACTGAAAGACTACAGAGATACTGAAAGACTACAGAGATACTGAAAGACTACAGAGATACTGAAAGACTACACAGAGATACTGAAAGACTACAGAGATACTGAAAGACTACAGAGATACTAAAAGACTACACAGAGATACTGAAAGACTACAGAGAGATACTAAAAGACTAGAGATACTGAAAGACTAGAGAGAGATACTGAAAGACTACACAGAGATACTGAAAGACTACAAAGGAAAACTTATACCTCTACAGAGATACTAAAAGACTACACAGAGATACTGAAAGACTACAAAGGAAGACTTATACCTCTACAGAGATACTAAAAGACTACACAGAGATACTGAAAGACTATAGAGATACTGAAAGACTACACAGAGATACTGAAAGACTACACAGAGATACTGAAAGACTACACAGAGATACTGAAAGACTACACAGAGATACTAAAAGACTACACAGAGATACTGAAAGACTACACAGAGATACTGAAAGACTACACAGAGATACTGAAAGACTACACAGAGATACTGAAGACTACACAGAGATACTGAAAGACTACACAGAGATACTAAAAGACTAAACAGAGATACTGCAAGACTACACAGAGATACTGAAAGACTACAGAGAGATATTGAAAGACTACACAGAGATACTGAAAGACTACACAGAGATACTGAAAGACTAACAGAGATACTGAAATACTAGAGATACTAAAAGACTACACAGAGATACTGAAAGACTACAAAGAGATACTGAAAGATTACAGTGAGATACTGAAAGACTACACAGAGATACTGAAAGACTACACAGAGATACTGAAAGACTAGAGATACTAAAAGACTACACAGAGATACTGAAAGACTAGAGATACTAAAAGACTACACAGAGATACTGAAAGACTACAGAGATACTGAAAGACTACAGTGAGATACTGAAAGACTACACAGAGATACTGAAATACTAGAGATACTAAAAGACTACACAGAGATACTGAAAGACTACACAGAGATACTGAAAGACTACACAGAGATACTGAAAGACTACAAAGAGATACTGAAAGACTACACAGATATACTGAAAGACTACACAGAGATACTAAAAGACTACACAGATATACTGAAAGACAGAGATACTGAAATACTACACATAGATGCTAGAAGACTACACAGAGATACTGAAAGACTACAGAGACATACTGAAAGACTACAGAGATACTAAAAGACTACACAGAGATACTGAAAGACTACACAGAGATACTGAAAGACTACACACAGATACTGAAAGACTACACAGAGATACTGAAAGACTACAGAGAGATACTGAAAGACTACACAGAGATACTGAAAGACTACACAGAGATACTGAAAGACTACACAGAGATACTGAAAGACTACACAGAGATACTGAAAGACTACAGAGATACTGAAAGACTACACAGAGATACTGAAGACTACACAGAGATACTGAAAGACTACAGAGATACTAAAGACTACTAAAGATACTGAAAGACTACAGAGATACTGAAAGACTACAGAGAGATATGAAAGACTACAGAGATACTGAGAGACTACACAGAGATACTGAAAGACTAACAGAGATACTGAAATACTAGAGATACTAAAAGACTACACAGAGATACTGAAGACTACACAGAGATACTGAAAGACTAACAGAGATACTGAAATACTAGAGATACTGAAAGACTACACAGAGATACTGAAAGACTAGAGATACTAAAGACTACACAGAGATACTGAAAGACTACAGAGATACTGAAAGACTACAGAGATACTGAAAGACTACACAGAGATACTGAAATACTAGAGATACTAAAAGACTACACAGAGATACTGAAAGACTACACAGAGATACTGAAAGACTACACAGAGATACTGAAAGACTACAGAGATACTGAAAGACTACAGAGATACTGAAAGACTACACAGAGATACTGAAAGACTACACAGAGATACTGAAAGACAGAGATACTGAAAACTACACATAGATACTAGAAGACTACACAGAGATACTGAAAGACTACAGAGAGATACTGAAAGACTACAGAGATACTAAAGACTACACAGAGATACTGAAAGACTACACAGAGATACTGAAAGACTACACACAGATACTGAAAGACTACACAGAGATACTGAAAGACTACAGAGAATACTGAAAGACTACACAGAGATACTAAAGACTACACAGAGATACTGAAAGACTACACAGATACTGAAAGACTACACAGAGATGCTAAAAGACTACAAGAGATGCTAAAGACTACAAGAGATGCTAGAAGACTACACAGAGATACTGAAAGACTACAGAGACATACTGAAAGACTACAGAGATACTAAAAGACTACAGAGATGCTAAAGACTACAGAGATGCTAAAGACTACACAGAGATGCTGAAAGACTACAGAGATGCTAAAGACTACACAGAGATACTGAAAGACTACACAGAGATACTGAAAGACTACACAGAGATACTGAAAGACTACACAGAGATCCTGAAAGACAGAGATACTGAAATACTACACATAGATGCTAGAAGACTACACAAAGATACTGAAAGACTACAGAGACATACTGAAAGACTACAGAGATACTAAAAGACTACAGAGATGCTAAAGACTACAGAGATGCTAAAGACTACACAGAGATGCTGAAAGACTACAGAGATGCTAAAGACTACACAGAGATACTGAAAGACTACACAGAGATACTGAAAGACTACAGAGATACTGAAAGACTACACAGAGATACTGAAAGACTACACAGAGATACTGAAAGACTACAGAGATACTGAAAGACTACACAGAGATACTGAAAGACTACAGAGAGATACTAAAGACTACACAGAGATACTAAAGACTACACAGAGATACTGAAAGACTACAGAGAGATACTGAAAGACTACAGAGATACTGAAAGACTACACAGAGATACTGAAAGACTACAGAGATACTGAAAGACTACAGAGATACTGAAAGACTACAGAGAGATACTGAAGGACTACAGAGATACTAAAGACTACACAGAGATACTGAAAGACTACAGAGATGCTAAAGACTGTGTATCTTACTGTCGGTGTTTATGGCACCACAGCCCCTGCAGTGTAGTTAAATAAGCTGACACATTAAGCGCTGTGATTTCCCGGATGCCCTGAATGCAGCTGCTGCCTCATCTTGATGCAGCGTGATGCAGTCGGTCGTTTCTCACCTGCAGAGAGACAGACAGGTGTGTTGTTGCTAGCCCTGCCCTCTACTCTGTCATCTGTCAATCACTTTCATGAGCTGTCGTCAATCCAGAGAGTCTGCATGAGCCTGATACAGGACGTGGTGCTTTGTATGGAACAGCGTGGAGTTTAGCAGCTAAACAGACGTGTTGTACAGGAGGTGATGGAGACACATGCTGAGCTACAGGTTAGAGCATATTGGACTAATAGTAATGCATCAAAACAAACATCTCTCCATTCGGATGTTGTCCAAGTCAGATCAAAAATCAATTGCTCCTAACATTTTGTCAAGATTAAAAAGTGACAATATATCAGTGTTAGTTTCAAGAGGCCCTATTCTTCTCTCTGCGGTGGTTCCTCTGCAGTCGTGTGTTCTTTAGGTGTTAGTGCATGTCAACGGTCTGCAGAGGCTACAATGTGTTCCCTCCACTGAAACGCCTCCATACGACTGCTTTGTTTACTTCAGGAACATAGTGACATCACTCTGTAACATTCACACTCCTATTGGCTAGCGCTACAACACATTGTACGTGAGAGGCTAAGGGGCGGGACATCTCTACGCGGTTGACCAATCACAACAGAGCCGACCAGCTAACCAATCAGAGCAGACTGGTGTCATGTGTTTGTGAATGAAAGTGATGTATAAATAAAGTTTTAATTGATTGAGCTCCACATATGCAACCAGCTGACGTTCCTGCCTCTTCGTATTGATAGATTCCTCATTTCAAAGGCACGACGTACACCAGTGTGTCCGTACTATTTAAATGATCTGTGATAATATATGTTCTGATGATACCACGCACACTGGCAGAGCCACAGCGATACGGTGAGGCGGAGAGACGAGAGAAGGTTTATCAGTAACGAGGTTCAGGCCTGGACGGAGCCTAGTGTGCTGCAAACAAAACACGACCATTAGCTGTATCTCATCTCCCCGCGTGTGTGTCTTCATTCTCTCACACACACACACACACACACACACACACACACACACACACACACACACACACACACACACACACACACACACACACACACACACACACACACGGCTGCTATTGAAATGTCAGAGTCATTTTCTTTACAGAGCGAAGAACATTCAGTCTGTTTCTCTCCTGCAGTTCGGAGAGCAGCGCTAATTCACCCACGTTGTATTCAGAAACATTGTGTGATGCGTACGTCCTGCAGGTCTGACGTTATGCACGTGTGTGTAGATGTTATAACCCGTTAGAGAGGTGCGGGACGGGGTCCTACAACACCGACATGACTCAGCACGCTGACTCGTTCCTGCTGCCGTTCCTCTGTTGGATTTCATCAACACTTGTATTCATTTTGCAGCTTTAACTTTCACTGTATTTCCCTTTCATAAAACACACACACACACACACACACACACACACACACACACACACACACACACACACACACACACACACACACACACACACACACACACACTCTTCCGGCAGCGTACTCTGGGGTCTGTAATAAAGTCTGGGTCTGCACCATTATTAGCCTCACAGGTCATTTATCCCACCCTTTGGCACAGACATCGTATAGGTGTGTGTGTGTGTGTGTGTGTGTGTGTGTGTGTGTGTGTGTGGTGTGTGTGTGTGTGTGTGTGTGTGTGTGTGTGTGTGTGTGTGTGTGTGTGTGTGTGTGTGTGTGTATATGTGTGTGTGTGTGTGTGTGTGTGTGTGTGTGTGTGTGTGTATGTGTGTGTGTGTGTGTGTGTATATGTGTGTGTGTGTGTGTGTGTGTGTGTGTGTGTATGTGTATGTGTGTGTGTGTGTGTGTGTGTGTGTGTGTGTGTGTGTGTGTGTGTGTGTGTGTGTGTGTGTGTGTGTGTGTGTGTGTGTGTGACGGGACGTGAGGTCGTGGTGCATGGGGTTCTGGGTAATGGGGCTGCAGATCCATGGAGATAGATAGTTTAATTAAGCATGAGAGAATTTAAGCCTCCCTTGGCAAGCGGTGACAAACGAGGTGTGTGTGTGTGTGTGTGTGTGTGTGTGTGTGTGTGTGTGTGTGTGTGTGTGTGTATGTGTGTGTGTATGTGTGTACAGAGGCTTCCTGAGTTGAAATGTTAAAATATTACAGCAATTACCACAACTTGTGTGCGTTCACATGTTGAGCTGAAATGCCTGAGAGTGAGATCATCTCTAAAAAAATCATTATTCGATAAGAAATAATAATATCATTATATGTAATAAACAAAGGTAAGAATAATTTAATAGATACCAATCTATAAGAAAGAGTAACAATGCTTGTGCTAAAGTCGGGTTTAACGATAGAGTTTAGAGATTAAAAACACCACCTGGTATGTAATGTCTGTGTCCCAGGGGAACGTGGGTCACACAGAGATGCTGCATTCAAGAACACAATTCAAATAAAAGATTACATTACATATACATGCTTAGAAGTTCAAGAACAATCTGCAATAAAAGAAAATGGAATAAAATATTTATAAAAACATGAGAAGTAAAAAGTTGCAAAAATAATAATAAAAAATAAAACAGAATACAATATGAATGTAAGAGGTGAAAGCAAACATGTACAATAAAACAATAGAAACATGAAAAGTATTTTGATAAACATAAGAAGTTTAAAAAATAGAAACTGCAGCCCTCTGGAGCCTCCGCTGACCTTAACGTCCAGACAGACGTCTTCCTGTCGGGGTCTAACCGGAGCTGAGAGGCTGTTGGAGAGGGAGGGTCCCGGGGGGGGGTCCCATGTGGATTTCTAAATGCTAGGAAGGTATCACAACAAGCTCACGGAGGGAAACTGCCACTGTGGCCTTTATACTGACAGCAGGTCATGTACCTTGTATTTAGTTCAAACGAGGATGAGAGACAAAAGTTAGTTAGTAAGTCGGTAAGTTAGTTGGTTGGTTGGTTGGTTGGTTTGGTGGACGGCTGATTGGTTGATATATTGGCTGGATGGATGGTTGGCTAGTTGCTTTGTTAGTCATTTGGTTGGTAGGTCGTTTGCAGTGTTGGGAAAGTTCACTTTCTACATGAACTAGTTCAGTTCATAATTCAAAATGTTGAACTAAAGTTCATGGTTTCAAAAATTAACTAATTTATAGTTTATAGTTATTTTGCTGAGAGCTATTATTTGTGTCCTGTACGATGTTAATGGGTCTGGGTGGTAGTGGATCTGTTTTGGCTCTTTTTTATTCGCCACTCGCACATACCGTGAAAGGCTGGTCGTGTTTGCTGTCGACGTCGTCGATGTACGGACTTGCTTTTTCAAACCTGGCGGACACACTTTACAGGCAAACGTTAGATGTTTCCCGTCTGAGTCGGTACTGACTTTAACGTAAAACTCTTTTAAATGCTCATACGCCGACGCCCTAGAGTCTCGCTCTGAGCGAGTGCTGCTGCAGCTGCTCTCGGCTTCGTCCATACTCATTCATTCAATGCTCGCCGCTTCCGCGGTTCCACATTGTTTGTTGTGAGGAGTCTGATATATTTAGTATATTTATATTTGAGTGCGACAGCCAGGGGTGACAGGCGCGTACGCGTCACAGGCAGCTTGCTGTTGCCAGATTGGGTGGTTTTCCGCACTATTCTGAAGCCTGTTCACGATGTGTTTTAACTGGGTTTCGGCTGAAAGGCATGAAATCTGGCACACTTTTGAACGCCGTTATACAGTGCTGAGAATGAACGCACTTTTGAACGCCGTTATACAGCGCTGAGAATGAACGCACTTTTGAACGCCGTTATACAGCGCTGAGAATGAACGCACTTTTGAACGCCGTTATACAGCGCTGAGAATGAACGCACTTTTGAACGCCGTTATAATACAGCGCTGAGAATGAACGCGTTCTCAATTACGTTCATCTAGCGGAAATACAGTACGTTCAGTTCACGTTCGCCCAAAATATGAACGCGTTCATGAACGATCGTTCATTGAACGCGTTCAGGTACATCACTGGTCGTTTGGTAAGCGAGATGGTTGGTTTGATGGTTGTTTGATAATTTGCTCTGTTAGTAAGTTGGTTGGTTGGTCGTTCGGTTGGCTGGTTTGTTATTTAGTCAGTTAATAATTTGGTTGGTTGGTTATTTAGTCAGTTAGTCATCTGGTCATTTGGTTGGATGGTTTGTTGATTGGTTGATGTATTGGCTGGATAGTTGGTTGAATGATTTGTTGTGTGGATGTTCTGGGAGGAAAGTAGTTTGTTTGGTCGTTCATTGGCTGGTACATCGGTTGGTTTGATGGCTGGGTGGTTTTTGGTAGGTTGATTATTAGTAAATCAGTTGGTTGGTCAGTTGATTGGTTGGATGGCAATTTGATATGTTGGTTTGTTGATCAATTGACTGATGGCTGGCTGGTTGATGGATGGATGGCTGGCTGGATGGATGGCTGGTTGATGGATGGATGGCTGGCTGGATGATGGATGGATGGATGGATGGATGGATGGATGGATGGATGGATGGATGGCTAGCTGGTTGATGGATGGATGGATGGATGGATGGATGGCTGGTTGATGGATGGATGGATGGATGGATGGATGGATGGCTAGCTGGTTGATGGATGGATGGATGGATGGATGGATGGATGGATGGATGGCTAGCTGGTTGATGGATGGATGGATGGATGGATGGATGGATGGATGGCTGGTTGATGGATGGATGGCTGGCTGTAAAAAGTTGCAAAAATAATAATAAAAAATAAAACAGAATACAATATGAATGTAAGAGGTGAAAGCAAACATGTACAATAAAACAATAGAAACATGAAAAGTATTTTGATAAACATAAGAAGTTTAAAAAATAGAAACTGCAGCCCTCTGGAGCCTCCGCTGACCTTAACGTCCAGACAGACGTCTTCCTGTCGGGGTCTAACCGGAGCTGAGAGGCTGTTGGAGAGGGAGGGTCCCGGGGGGGGGGGGTCCCATGTGGATTTCTAAATGCTAGGAAGGTATCACAACAAGCTCACGGAGGGAAACTGCCACTGTGGCCTTTATACTGACAGCAGGTCATGTACCTTGTATTTAGTTCAAACGAGGATGAGAGACAAAAGTTAGTTAGTAAGTCGGTAAGTTAGTTGGTTGGTTGGTTGGTTGGTTTGGTGGACGGCTGATTGGTTGATATATTGGCTGGATGGATGGTTGGCTAGTTGCTTTGTTAGTCATTTGGTTGGTAGGTCGTTTGCAGTGTTGGGAAAGTTCACTTTCTACATGAACTAGTTCAGTTCATAATTCAAAATGTTGAACTAAAGTTCATGGTTTCAAAAATTAACTAATTTATAGTTTATAGTTATTTTGCTGAGAGCTATTATTTGTGTCCTGTACGATGTTAATAGTCTGGGTGGTAGTGGATCTGTTTTGGCTCTTTTTTATTCGCCACTCGCACATACCGTGAAAGGCTGGTCGTGTTTGCTGTCGACGTCGTCGATGTACGGACTTGCTTTTTCAAACCGGGCGGACACAGTTTACAGGCAAACGTTAGATGTTTCCCGTCTGAGTCGGTACTGACTTTAACGTAAAACTCTTTTAAATGCTCATACGCCGACGCCCTAGAGTCTCGCTCTGAGCGAGTGCTGCTGCAGCTGCTCTCGGCTTCGTCCATACTCATTCATTCAATGCTCGCCGCTTCCGCGGTTCCACATTGTTTGTTGTGAGGAGTCTGATATATTTAGTATATTTATATTTGAGTGCGACAGCCAGGGGTGACAGGCGCGTACGCGTCACAGGCAGCTTGCTGTTGCCAGATTGGGTGGTTTTCCGCACTATTCTGAAGCCTGTTCACGGTGTGTTTTAACTGGGTTTCGGCTGAAAGGCATGAAATCTGGCACACTTTTGAACGCCGTTATACAGTGCTGAGAATGAACGCACTTTTGAACGCCGTTATACAGCGCTGAGAATGAACGCACTTTTGAACGCCGTTATACAGCGCTGAGAATGAACGCACTTTTGAACGCCGTTATACAGCGCTGAGAATGAACGCACTTTTGAACGCCGTTATACAGCGCTGAGAATGAACGCACTTTTGAACGCCGTTATACAGCGCTGAGAATGAACGCACTTTTGAACGCCGTTATACAGCGCTGAGAATGAACGCACTTTTGAACGCCGTTATAATACAGCGCTGAGAATGAACGCGTTCTCAATTACGTTCATCTAGCGGAAATACAGTACGTTCAGTTCACGTTCGCCCAAAATATGAACGCGTTCATGAACGATCGTTCATTGAACGCGTTCAGGTACATCACTGGTCGTTTGGTAAGCGAGATGGTTGGTTTGATGGTTGTTTGATAATTTGCTCTGTTAGTAAGTTGGTTGGTTGGTCGTTCGGTTGGCTGGTTTGTTATTTAGTCAGTTAATAATTTGGTTGGTTGGTTATTTAGTCAGTTAGTCATCTGGTCATTTGGTTGGATGGTTTGTTGATTGGTTGATGTATTGGCTGGATAGTTGGTTGAATGATTTGTTGTGTGGATGTTCTGGGAGGAAAGTAGTTTGTTTGGTCGTTCATTGGCTGGTACATCGGTTGGTTTGATGGCTGGGTGGTTTTTGGTAGGTTGATTATTAGTAAATCAGTTGGTTGGTCAGTTGATTGGTTGGATGGCAATTTGATATGTTGGTTTGTTGATCAATTGACTGATGGCTGGCTGGTTGATGGATGGATGGCTGGCTGGATGGATGGCTGGTTGATGGATGGATGGCTGGCTGGATGATGGATGGATGGATGGATGGATGGATGGATGGATGGATGGATGGATGGATGGCTAGCTGGTTGATGGATGGATGGATGGATGGATGGATGGATGGATGGCTGGTTGATGGATGGATGGATGGATGGATGGATGGATGGCTAGCTGGTTGATGGATGGATGGATGGATGGATGGATGGATGGATGGATGGCTGGTTGATGGATGGATGGCTGGCTGGTTGATGGATGGATGGATGGATGGATGGATGGCTAGCTGGTTGATGGATGGATGGATGGATGGATGGATGGATGGATGGATGGATGGATGGCTGGCTGGTTGATGGATGGCTGGCTGGTTGATGGATGGATGGCTGGCTGGATGGATGGCTGGTTGATGGATGGATGGATGGATGGCTGGTTGATGGATGGATGGATGGATGGATGGATGGATGGCTGGTTGATGGATGGATGGATGGATGGATGGATGGATGGATGGATGGATGGCTGGTTGATGGATGGATGGATGGTTGGTTGAACGGTTAGTTGCATTAAGACCAGGTCAGCCCTCTCTTAACCGTGTACTTGTCTAAATAGTCATTTATGTCCTAATCGACTTCTTTCGTACATCTTTTATTTATTTAACCATTTTTCATTTTTCAGGTTGACCAATTTGTTTAAGAAACTCAGTTGATCAAATATTTATTAAATCAACTTATATATTGTCAACAAAGTTTTATGAGTTTTAAACAACCAATAATGTCTTTACTAGCCAACAGCGATACTTAAGACTTTATTGAAGAATTTGAGTAAAATATAGAAAATGGATCAAAAAAGTGTTCCGTTTTTCTTTCATTGGATTCAAAAGGACCGTAAAGTCTGTTGTCAGGGAAACATGAAAACATTTTCCGTTTTTTAAAGCATTTCCTTCTGACTCCATCGATTCAAAAGACTCACATGTTGTCAAAGCTCTTTTGAAACTGAAAACATGAAAAGCAAATATTAACTATGTGCATTACGGGGAAGCGTTAATGCTCCCAGGTGAACTCAAAGGGCGGGGTGCGCAGCTTGTGAGGATGCTCAGGTGTTTGATGTCCGGCTTCAGAGGGAGCTGCAGCCTCAGCACCGAGCAAGCACAAAGCTCCAGTTCTGCTTCCACGGAACTTTAAACGTTGGAAACGATCCTGTCGCTGTGACAGGAAGTGAAGGGACAGAGTGCTCCGGCCTCAGCAGGAAGTGGCGCTCACTGGGGGAGATGGAGAGGAGGAACTGAGGGATGCTTTAGGCTGGGAACAGCGTGGAGTCTGGAACAAGTGTCGGGTGGCTTTGAGAGAAACAGCGGAGAGGCAAACATGTTTGTAAAGAAGCTCCGGAGCCAGGAAGAAGCAGCGCGATAGGGGCGAAGAGAAGGAACGTGAAAGTGAGGCAGCATTATTCTGTCCGCAGCCTGTGAATGGCTGCAATCTCCTCAAAGTGGATAAGAGAGGAGCAACGGCAGAGCTCCTCCGAAGAGTGAAACACATGACTGGATTTCGGTCCCTACATTGAGGAGCAATCACAACACATGTGTTCCAGAAGCACTATGTCGGCGTCTTTAAGGGCAGAGGGCTGCACAGTGGCTTTCAGGGAGTGAAGGAAACAGGTGGGGGAGAAGTCATCGTCCGTGCACACGCCGTTTAGAAACCCGTTCACATCATTGTTGTAATTTCAATGGTTTGGGTTCCGGTCCAACACACACTCACACCAAGTTCCACGTGCGTATCTGGTCTGTGCACGTGTAGAGTCCGTGTGGCATCGGTGTGGACAGCCTCAGAGGAGCATGGGGTATATGCTGGTTTACCGTTAGCATAAGAACCATTTCTCATTGAGCCGAGCATGAAACATATATCAGTGCATGAAAATTAGAAGCTTGATGGGGCAATTAAAAATGAATACAAATTGTTAAACGTAAGAAGTAAATACAAATAGAGATATAAATTAATTCTAAATTAATTAATTCAAACATAGTCCAATAAAACATTTAATAAGAAGTTCAAGTAAAGTCGCTCTAAAGACGTTGTGCCATGGAGAAACTCAAAGTATTCTGATTCAACCCAAACAGTCGTTCAAAAACAAGATGATATGAAATGAGATAAAACTTTATTGATCCCAATCTGGTAAATGTTTCGGGTTGCATCCACATCCAAAACTAAACAAGGCATTGAGGCACACATGTCCAGTCTGAGCCTTTGCATCCACAGGTTGTGTCGTACTCTGTTGTTGTTGTTGTTCAATCAATCAACAACTTTATTAATCCCGCAAGGGGCACTTGGTTACGAGCAGCAGCTTGTGTCATGCACACAGGCAGGAACACACAAGATGAACACACACAGATGCACCCGGAGCACAGATGTGGATAACTATAATAATACACTATAAATAGTTCAAAGCATCACAATAATAAATACATAAATAAATAATCAAGTTAAAAGCCTTTTCAAGAATTTAAAAGTTTGAGTGCAGACGGGATGAAGGATTTAGAGAAGCGATAAGTCCTTTGAGCAGGGAGAGCATATCTTCGCCCTGATGGCAACAGACGAAGTTCATGTGAAAGTACGCGACCTGGAGAGTATACGACCTGGAGAGTATACGACCTGGAGAGTATACAACCTGGAGAGTCCACGACCTGGAGAGAACACGACCTGGAGAGAACACGACCTGGAGAGTCCACGACCTGGAGAGTCCACGACCTGGAGAGAACAGGACCTGGAGAGTTCACGACCTGGAGAGTACGCGACCTGGAGAGTTCACGACCTGGAGAGTACGCGACCTGGAGAGTTCAGAACGCTCTCTGCTTTCCGCAGAATCTGTTGGTTCCAGAAGGAGTTTCAGTCTCTCTGTTTCACGCCGATGACCTTGGAGCAGGTCTTAACGTGCTGCTCAGGCTGTTCCTGTCGTTCAGCGTGAGGCGATGGAACCAGCAGATAAGAGAAAAACAAATACGGCTCTCAATGAATGCTTGGTAAAAACCACAAAGCATGAACGGCCTGACAGAGAAAGAGTTCAGTTTGCGAAGAAGGTGCATCCTCTGTTGACCCCGCTTCACAATGTTGTTGTTGTTTTATTTCGTGCACCTCATGATGACAGGTGACAGCCCAGTTAGCCTTTAGCTTAGCCTGCGCAGCGGAACTGCTTAATGATAGCTTGCTGCTCCCTGAGTGCAGCAGGTCAGAGAGCCGGTGATGGCTGTCAGGCGCTCTGCAGATTCATGTGTGCTGCCTAATATCCATAATGCGAGGTCAAGACATCGCTTAGCGTGAGCGCCGGCTCTGTGGGGGCTCTGTGGGGCTCCGCCACGCCCGCCTCTTCAGCAGAGGGGAGGACCTGGAGGGGGAGTTGTGTTGGTACAAAGTTGCACACATGGAAATATTTGTAAACCAATTTTCAGGAGAAAATATTATTTAAAAACTGAATTTATTACAAGGAATAAAAGAAAATTTGACAAATGACTGGACATGTATTTAAAATAAAATATATATATTGTGTATAGATTTAAACAGGGGATTTAATTTGGTGTATCACGGTGCAAACATAGACACTGCATTCTGGGAATTAAGAATTTGCAAATAAAGAATTCTAAATAAATAATGTAATCATTTGTAAATATTATTAATAAAATAGAAAAATAAAATATGTGAAATAGTCAGTCTTTCAATTCAAGCTGCAGTTTTGAAAGTCTGTTCTTGCTGTTTAATTACCCAAACCACTTACTGCTGATTATTAATCAAAATCTCACCGTGTAAATATTTAGTTGAACAATCAAATGTTGTCAAAATATCAATATCTCAGTGTTTAATCGAAGATTGTGTGATGTATTGTTGTGTTCACATCGCCCAGTCCTACTTCCTCCTCCGACCTCTGGCAACATGCTAGTTCTGCAGTTTGCTGTTGTTTCTAACGACCCTCACAGATATGTTGCTGCCACTTTAACCCGGTCCTTCTCCCTGTCCCTCTCCCTGTCCTTCTCCATGTCCTTCTCCCTGTCCTTCTCCCGGTCCTTCTCCCTGTCCCTGCAGCCTGCGAGCTGATGAACCAGGGCATCTTGGCGCTGGTCACCTCTACAGGATGTGCCTCAGCCAGCGCTCTGCAGTCTCTGACGGACGCCATGCACATCCCTCACCTGTACGTCCAGAGGAGCAGCGAGGGCTCTCCGCGCACCGCCTGCCCCTTCAACCCCAGCCCGGGGGGGCACAGGTACACGCTGTCCGCCCGGCCGCCCGTCCGCCTCAACGACGTGATGCTCACGCTGGTGGAGGAGCTGCGCTGGCAGAAGTTCATCATATTCTACGACATTGAATACGGTGAGTGAGCGACGGAGGTCCAGACGCCGATCTGGATCTTCTGGGTCCTTCAAAGGTCTCATATTATGCTATGGTTAGGCATATAGTATGCGTCTCTGATGTATACAAATATTCTTCTGGGTTGTTGTCGAAGGAAAACAGAAGTTCTGTTATTGGAAGCTGGAGGATCTTAAACATCTTCAACATGTGGTCCAGTTGACCTTAAACAGCTACACAACGACGTATCTTCCATCAACAGGTCTTTGATCCATTGGCTCGTTGATTGATTTCCTGTTCAGTGACTCTCTTCATTGAAGGAACTGATTTTCTGAGCCTAAAGTTGAAACGACTGACTGTTGTTGAGGACATTCCACATACGCTTAGTAGGCATTGTAACATTTACATCGTGTTGATGAACTTCTGGAGCTGCGCTGGCAGAAGTTCATCGTCTTCTACGACATCGAATACGGTGAGTGAGAGACGGAGGTCCAGACGCAGAGCTGGAGCTTCTGGGTCCTTCTAAAGAGTTGATGTTGAGATGTGTCTGGAAGCGCTGAGGGAGGATCAGCTGCTGAGAGTTGGGATCTGTTGTCAAAGGAAAACAAAATACGTTTTATTGGAAACTGGATGATCCTAGAAATCTGAACCATTTGACTTTTAACAGCTAGAAAACGTTATATCTTCCATCAAAAACTCTTTGTAATAGATAGTACAGAACTATTAGGAATGGAGACTTTTTAATTGGGAGAACTGGTTTTTCTGGCCCTGGAAAATAAAACATTGAGGTATTCTGCCTGTTGTGAAGAATGGGTGCCACATGGTTGTTTTGGTGGAAGCTAGATTGTCCTCGGTGGTCCTTTCTCACATGCCGTGGTGTGAGTCACATGTTCAATCATTTTGGGACCAAAACAACATTTAGAGATGTGGGAAAAGCAAGAAACTTCAGATCCTTAGAGACTTTTAATTGGAAAAACTGGTTTTGTGGCCCGAGAAAACATTGAGATCTTCTGACTGTCGTGAGGATTGCTCTAGTGAAGAATGGCTTCAGCTTAATCTACCGCGACTCTGAAGTGAAGACATTGTTGTTTTGGTGGAAACTAGATAGAAATGTCTTCGAGGTGCTTTAAGCTCAAGACGAATCGGCCACTTACAAGTTATCCAAAGCATCGACAGCAATGGTACTCATCCCGATAACTTTGGATGATCGTCTGGAAACTTTGGCCGTGTTTGTTTCACAGATACACAGATACCCCCCCCCCCCCCGTTGAGGGATGATGCCACACACTGCTCGTCTGCTGTTTGAACTCTGCAGGACGCCTGCTTCTTGTTTGGGTTTCAGCAGCGAAGTTACTTTAACATTCAGTATGAGAACAAGCATCCCAGCGCTCGAAGAGCCAGCGCTCGGCAGAGAAGCTCCTCAGGTCGTAACTTATGCTGCTTTTTCTACCTTTGGAGTCTTCGCTCAAACTCTGCCTGTCTGAGTCGAAACACGCTTTCTGAAACACCTTGTTAGAGCGTTTGCTTTGGGCGTTGCTCTCGTCTGGACTGCGGCTCTAAGATGGAGCGTGTACAGATTTGAAAGCCCTTTGTAGCAAACATTGACATGTCTTTAAAGAATACAAACAGCCCTGTTTCATATTCCATATTTGAAGTAGAATCTATTGATTCCAAGAGCGAAACAGCCCCAGGAATATATTCAGGGGAATGTGTAATATGGTCGGACAGATGTGCGAAGAAATGTGAAAACGTGGAAATGCTTCAGTCTGCGCTCAAGCTCTGCATGTCTGAGTCGAAACACGCTTTCTGAAACACCACGTTAGAGCGCTTGTCCTGGGCGTTTTCTTTCATCTGAATGATGAGCGTGTTGTCTGCTCGATGTTATAGCCCTATGAGGCAACGTCTGGATTTTTGGCTGCACAAATAACATTGACGTGACTGTTCTTGTCTTTCGAGGCTACATACAGACAGACCTGTTTTTATTCCATACCACCATATAATAATAATAATAATAAATTAATTGTATATAGCGCTTTTCTGAACCCAAAGACGCTTTACATTTGGGAGGGAGGGTAGACAAACAAAACAAAGACAAAGCCAAAAAGAAACAAAACACAACAGAAAAGCAGTCAGGAGGAAGTTGATCGAGAGGGGGCGGGGCTTATGGATACAGAGTTGAAGAGGTGGGTTTTGAGGCGGGACTGGAACAGGGTGAGGGGCTCAGACTCACGGAGGTCTTGGGGGAGGGAGTTCCAGAGCTTCGGGGCTGCCACAGAGAAGGCTCTGTCCCCGAAGCTCCGGAGTCTGGCCTTTGGGATGGAAAGCAAATAGCAAATAGCAAATATCTCTGATTCAAAGTGCTACATCGTTTCAAGATGTACAGACATGTGCTAAATAGTCAGACACCTTGCTGGGAAAGTTCTCTTGTGTCTGATGTAAGGGTTTATGTGCACCGTGGTGTCTGAGGTACAGATGTTAAAGCCCTTTAAGGCCTCTTCTTCTTCTTCTTCTGCACAAATAACATTGACGTGACTTTTCTTGTCGTTCGAGGCTGCAGACAGACAGACCTGTTTTTATTCCATACCACCAGAAATATCTCTGATTCAAAGTGCTACATCGTGCTAATTCGTGCTAATTCGTGCTAAATCGTGCTAAATCGTGCTAAATCGTTACAAGATGTACAGAAATGTGCGAACTAGTCAGACACCTTGCTGGGAAAGCTGTTTGAGGCATTTCTTAGCCCTGTTCTTATTCCATATCTGCAGAGAACTCTACTATGTGAACCTGGAGCAGTGCATCACACCCACAGCACTCCTCTTGCTGCATATCTATTGACGTCCTCTCCAGGAAACGTGGTCCACCTGACGTTGTGACCGCACATGAACTCCATGAAGACAACAAGCACTCGGCCTGAATGCTTTTCCATGATGTTGTTTTCTAGCCTCGGGACGTTTCCATGTCCTGATTTTACAGCAGAACGTGAGACATTGACTTCGCTCTCTTCCGCTCTCGCGCCATAGCTTACTGGGACTGTATCGTAATGAAATCACATCAGGTCCAATGGACTCGTGAGCGTAATCGATACAGGATGGTGGCAATTACAATACCACGTTACAGACGGAGGCAGGCGTTTCGCCCCTCAGACTCTCGTCCAGAGTGATGGAGGGTCGGTGCTGCAGAGCGAGAGGATCCTTTCAGACGGAGGCCAGGGCACAGCGAACACGTTTCTGAGTGGCTGGGAGATGTGGACGTCGTTAAGTGACAGCTCAGGGACGTCTGTAGCTCCAGGCTCACATCGTGTTTGTCTTTTGGATGGTTTGGATTCCAAAACACAATCACACAGTGTTGATTTGTTCTGTGCACGGATAGAGTGTGTGTGTTCAGACGACCTTAAAGTATTGGTCTCGCTTTGTTAACCGTTAGCTGAAGTTCAATACAAACGCACAAATGGTTCAACGTAAGAAGTTACAGTAAAAAAGTGAAATTAGAATAATAACACATTCTAATAAAATGAACACAAACACAAATAAAATAAAAAGTATTTATATAAAAATAAGAAGTTCAAGTAAAGTCACTTTAAAGAATGGTTGTCATGGTACCAACAAACACAAAGATAGTTTTAAACGTTTAAATGTTCCAGAAACAAAATTATAATAAATGCAGCAATGACTCAGCATCGACAGGTTGTGTACTACTCTGTTGTTGTTGTTGTTGTGGACACGTGGCCGGCTGAGAGCACAGGGAACATGTGTCTGAGTGGCTGGGAGATGTGGAAGTCTTTGAGTGACAGCTCAGGGACGTCTGTGGCTCCAGGTTTCTTTAAATGCGCTCACATGGCATTGTGAGGATAGCTTTGGAAAGCCACCGTTGTTGAACCACTTCTCGATGTTTCTGAAAGCAAAGTGATATTACTGATACCTGAACGTCTTCCAGTTAACAACCGTTACACACGTCAGGTCTCTGAAGTGGCCGGACAACGTGCCTCCTTTGGTTTGGTATATCTGTCATGCATCGATGTGAGTTCCACTATGTGTGGCATGATGATTGGAATGCATACGTTCTTTGTGAGTCACAGAAAAGTGAGAACGATGTGGAGTAACGTGAAATCAGATAATTGTGAAAATAGTCTGATACACGTGCAGACATGTGCCACATAATCAGAGGAATGTGAAGAAACGTCCGAGACAATGAAGCGACGTACTGAAGCGCTAACAGCCAGAGGTCGTTGGAGTTTGAGCTCAGCGTCTGCGAGCCATCGTTTATCTGCAGAAGAGCCCAGACATCGTGAGGATATGTTCACGTCTCCTGTTCATACTGAAACACGATAATACCACATAGTGAGCATGAGATGGAGACCCGCACGCTCCTCATCACGCTCCCTTCATCAGTCGCTCTGAAATTAGTGTTTCCTCTGAAGTGCAGCGTGAGCACTTCAGAGCCATGTCTGACCGGCGGTAAAACAGCAGTTGGTTTCTCTTTGACGAGCCTGATTTTATTTAACTGCTAAACGGGACTGAAGTGCTCACTTGATAGGTGATTAAGAACAGTGTGTGTGTGTGTGTGTGTGTGTGTGTGTGTGTGTGTGTGTGTGTGTGTGTGTGTGTGTGTGTGTGTGTGTGTGTGTGTGTGTGTGTGTGTGTGAATCAGGGCGAATGAAAGACAAAGGGTTATTGTTCTTCTTTTCTTCAGTTATACGGCGTTCATCTTGAAGTAAGGGAAATATAGTTAGCGGTAAAAAGGGGTTTTGCTTTACCAACAAAGCTCGAAATAAAAATACATACAATAAAATAAAGTAAATAAAAATGTTAAGTTGACTTTAAATGACAGGAAATCCTTAACCTCTTCAAATTAAAAAAGTACAAATGAATATAAAACAATAAATGTGTTAAAAATAAAATAACAAATAATATTACAGGGCGACTGCGGCTGCGAGGGAGAGCGGTCGCCTTTCAACCAGAAGGGTGCGGGTTCGATGCCAGCCCGTGCAGCCGACACGTGGGCGAGATACTGAACCCTGGGTTGCTCCCGATGGCCAACGGTGTGCATGGCAGGTCCCAGAGGCAGGTGCACTGCTCCGTGTGAATGGCATGTAAGATACAGTAAGATAACGCTTTATCGTCTCCCTGAGGAGAGATGTGTCGTGGGCATTGAGATAATACACATAACACATTCAGGTGAATCCGTCACAGATACAGAACAGAGATCACATGGCAGAGAAACACACACGAAACACACAGGGACAGAACTTTCCCTACTGCACCTACGCATGGTGTCCGTCAGATTGCACACATCCCTGTTGTGTCCATACCTATTACCCATAATGCACTTCCCCTATTTAACCTTCTCGATTGCACAAACTACACTGTGAACATTGCCCCTCCCAACCACTCCTAACAGCATAATCACGATGTTCCTGACTGTTCAGCAGCTTGAGCGACAGCGGAACAAAGGAAACTTATACCTGATCTACAGTTTGGTAATCTAAACCTGCTGCAGCTCAAACTCTCTACACAGGACGTGTTGGGGTCGCATGGGCTTTGACGGCCTCTCTTTCTCACCGTCTCCTGAAGAGAGGACGGTGGAAGCACGCCAATTATTTTTCCAGCCCTTTTTATCGAGCTCTGGAGCTGTGATTTAGATTTAACTGACAAGTTACCAAACCATGTTGTGATGCCATGACGACTAATAGACTCTGCCCTGTAGAACATTAACATGTATCCACTCCATGAACCCTGAGCGCTGGCTTATCTCTGAGCTGCCTGATCCACCTGACGGGCTCGGCCTAACTGAGCATCACACTAAATCCCCACATATCTAAAACGTGAAACCTGCTCGACTCCCTCCCTGTTGATAAGGACGGGGCTGTGACTTGGGGTCAAAGGTCATTTCCTTTGTTTTTTTAACATGTAACTCCAGACTGTGCGCCTCACGCCACTTCACGACCTCTTCAATCTCAAGTTTCCACATAGCCATGTCTGAGTCTCTAGTCCGTAGACTAAGTATGGCTGTGCCATCAGAACACTTTATGATGTGGTTGTGTGTAGTATGTAAAGCGCTTTGGGGGGTCGTAAAGACTGGATAAAGCGCTATATAAGTACAGTCCATTTAATACACAACTAATAACATGTATAAATACTAAATCAACAGAAAGAGAACTGTGTTGTTCATGCGTGTTGTGTGACTATTTAAGTATAAATGCCTTTTGAAGTTCTGAATTACTTGTGTTTTTTAACGCCTTGAAATCACTTCAGAGCCGCAGCTTGAGTCCAAATCGATCAGCTGTTGGGCTTTTATCGATCGATTCTACCCCAAAAGTCTAAGCCTGCAGAGCGGTGCTTCAGCGACTGTGCTGCATGTGCAATCTTCAGAAATAGAAGGTGATTTTGGAGGAGAATTGATCTCCTGAGAGCCGTGGCCATGTTTTTTAAAAACTCAAAGCAATCTTTAGTTTCACCGGAGAGGTGTTTGCAGTGACAGCTGTTTAGTTTCTCCTGTCCTCGCTCGTTTATCACTTTCTTTTGTGCCTTTGTTCCCGACCGTTCTCTTCTGTGCAGCTTCTATCGGCTTCCTGCTCGAACCTAATTGTCCCAGAGGCAGATTTGGTTTGTTAAACCGCGCATAACAAAAGACAGACCTCCTCTCTGGACTAATCACACGCTATCGATCCGGTTCCTCTTGTTTCTTGTCCGCACTAATCCTCTCTAATTCCTGCTGCTCCTTATTCCCTCAGCCGCTCAGGATGTATGCCGAGAGGAGTTCCCCCGTCAGATTCATTCAGCGCTTCAGAGTGCATGTAATCCTATAAGAGTCCATTAAAATGCTAAATGATAGCACGGCTGTCCCTTAAGAGAGAGAGAATTGAGGAAGAAAGAGTTCAGTCTATTTTTTATTATTCTTTTTTTTATTATTTATGTTTTTTTCTCATTATTTTTTATGTTTTTATTTATTTGTTACTTTATTATTGGTTTTTTATCCAATTTGACTTTTTTCTCAAAATTCTGACTTTTTTCAGATTTTTTTGTTGTTTTTCAATTTCAATTTTTTTCTCACAACTTCAATTTTTTCGAATTCTCTCATAAACAAATTTTTCTCAAAATTCTCAACTTTTTTCAACAATTGTTGTCCCCTCAGAATTTTACTTTTTTTGTCAGAATTAAACGTGTCTTTCACAATTGACTTATCCGTCCAAAATGAAGGCGTCAAACAGAGAGGTGTTTGAATTGACAGCTGTTTAGTTTCTCCTGTCCTCGCTCGTTTATCACTTTCTTTTGTGCCTTTGTTCCCGACCGTTCTCTTCTGTGCAGCTTCTATCGGCTTCCTGCTCGAACCTAATTGTCCCAGAGGCAGATTTGGTTTGTTAAACCGCGCATAACAAAAGACAGACCTCCTCTCTGGACTAATCACACGCTATCGATCCGGTTCCTCTTGTTTCTTGTCCGCACTAATCCTCTCTAATTCCTGCTGCTCCATATTCCCTCAGCCGCTCCGGATGTATGCCGAGAGGAGTTCCCCCGTCAGATTCATTCAGCGCTTCAGAGTGCATGTAATCCTATAAGAGTCCATTAAAATGCTAAATGATAGCACGGCTGTCCCTTAAGAGAGAGAGAGAATTGAGGAAGAAAGAGTTCAGTCTATTTTTTATTATTCTTTTCTTTATTATTTATGTTTTTTTCTCATTATTTTTTATGTTTTTATTTATTTGTTACTTTATTATTGGTTTTTTTTATCCAATTTGACTTTTTTCTCAAAATTCTGACTTTTTTCAGATTTTTTTGTTGTTTTTCAATTTCAATTTTTTTCTCACAACTTCAATTTTTTCGAATTCTCTCATAAACAAATTTTTCTCAAAATTCTCAACCTTTTTCAACAATTGTTGTCCCCTCAGAATTTTACTTTTTTTGTCAGAATTAAACGTGTCTTTCACAATTGACTTATCCGTCCAAAATGAAGGCGTCAAACAGAGAGGTGTTTGAATTGACAGCTGTTTAGTTTCTCCTGTCCTCGCTCGTTTATCACTTTCTTTTGTGCCTTTGTTCCCGACCGTTCTCTTCTGTGCAGCTTCTATCGGCTTCCTGCTCGAACCTAATTGTCCCAGAGGCAGATTTGGTTTGTTAAACCGCGCATAACAAAAGACAGACCTCCTCTCTGGACTAATCACACGCTATCGATCCGGTTCCTCTTGTTTCTTGTCCGCACTAATCCTCTCTAATTCCTGCTGCTCCATATTCCCTCAGCCGCTCAGGATGTATGCCGAGAGGAGTTCCCCCGTCAGATTCATTCAGCGCTTCAGAGTGCATGTAATCCTATAAGAGTCCATTAAAATGCTAAATGATAGCACAGCTGTCCCTTAAGAGAGAGAGAGAATTGAGGAAGAAAGAGTTCAGTCTATTTTTTATTATTCTTTTTTTTATTATTTATGTTTTTTTCTCATTATTTTTAATGTTTTTATTTATTTGTTACTTTATTATTCGTTTTGTATCCAATTTGACCTTTCTTCACAATTTCACCTTTTTCTCAGAATTTCACTTTTATCTCAACATTTTTGTTGTTGGAACTACACCACGGTCACATGACTTCATGTCACCACCGCTAAGCTAAAGGTGGCTAATGTTGGGCTATAAAGGAACTACAGCACGGTCACATGACTTCACGTCACCACCACTAAGCTAAAGGCGGCTAATGTTGGGCTATAAAGTAACTACAGCACGGTCACATGACTTCACGTCACCACCACTAAGCTAAAGGCGGCTAATGTTGGGCTATAAAGTAACTACAGCACGGTCACATGACTTCACGTCACTACCGCTAAGCTAAAGGTGGCTAATGTTGGGCTATAAAGGAACTACAGCACGGTCACATGACTTCACGTCACCACCGCTAAGCTAAAGGTGGCTAATGTTGGGCTATAAAGGAACTACAGCACGGTAACATAACTTCACGTCACCACCGCTAAGCTAAAGGTGGCTAATGTTGGGCTATAAAGGAACTACAGCACGGTCACATGACTTCACGTCACCACAGCTAAGCTAAAGGAGGCTAATGTTGGGCTATAAAGGAACTACAGCACGGTCACATGACTTCACGTCACCACCGCTAAGCTAAAGGTGGCTAATGTTGGGCTATAAAGGAACTACAGCACGGTCACATGACTTCACGTCACCACCGCTAAGCTAAAGGTGGCTAATGTTGGGCTATAAAGGAACTACAGTACGGTCACATGACTTCACGTCACCACCGCTAAGCTAAAGGCCGCTAATGTTGACTAAAGTTGGTCACATGACTTCACTTCCACATTACATTCAGGGGGGTATTTACTGACGTATTTTATTTACATTTAAAAACCATTGACGTCCAAATGAGAAGTTTAGCTAACCTCACAGGAGTGTTTGTACAAGATGCTCCCTCAAGGGATCATTAAAATGAAAGGCTTTATATTATAGGGAATTGATAAACTCATCAAATGTAAAAGCAGTCATCTGTTTTCAGGTCTGAAGGTGAAAGGTCAGAGGTCACAGAAATCAGTAGAAGAGGCTGTAAATACCTCAGCACATATCCCTGGAATTATGGTGTTAAACCCCGGCTCTGTTGTGATTGGTCAACCACTTAGAGATGTCCCGCCCCTTAGCCTATCATGTACAATATGTTAGAGCGATAGCCAATAGGAGCATGAGTGTTCTATCGTGATGTCACCATGTTACAGAAGTAAACAAAGAGAGTCCAATGGAGGCGTTTCAGGCCGGGAACACAGGGATTTTAGCCTTTGCCGACCATTTACACTAAATCAGCCCTCTTTAAGAAATATTGTACTTTCTGTGATTTGGAAATTGCAGTATTCCGTATTGTGATTTGAATACAAGTTTGATTAGTTGTGCCACCCTATGGCATCACCCCTCATATTGTAATATATAATAATGAGGATGATCAATCTCGCAGTTGCAATATCTGTTGTTTCTCACACATCATGCCTCGTGTGAGCAACATGTAAACACAAGATACGATAACAACAACAAGTACTTTATTGATCCCAATGTTTGCATCAAAAGACAAGGCATTGCACCTGGAGACAAGACGAGACGAGACAACATGTAAACATCTCAAATAGAAATAAAATAGCATTAAACAAAGCAGAACATATACCTGTTAAAAACAAATGTACAGTATTAGAATAGTATAATGATGCTCCTTTGCTTTGCTTGTGGACGACGGTCGCATGCCCACGGAGTGCAGACGATGGTGAACAAAGTTAGAAGAGTGTGTGTGAAATGTGTTTTCTGCACCGACCCTTCACCGACAGATGGACTGAATAACTGACCGCCATCACTTTTTATGACGCGTGGCTGCTGGCAGGAGACAGAGACTATAGGGAGCTCTGGATATAACACACACACACACACACCCACACACACACTGAGAGCAGGATTGATTTCCGCCCTGGTGTGAGTGTATCATTATGGCCGCCTCAGTGTGTGTGTGTGTGTCTTCTCCAAATATCTCACGCTGACCGGCTGCAGTGCGCTCTGGGAAACAGTGTTTTCCATCAGCAACCAATCAGAGGCATCTGTCAGGCGGAACAGGAGGCCGTCCCGCGGAGAAACGCTGATAAAGATATCGACACGGAGACTGGAGAGTGTGTGTGTGTGTGTTCTCCTCTCAGTCTCTGCCAATCTGTCTGTGACACTTCACTGCTGTGCTAGTGTGGCTCATCACACACACACACACACACACACACACACACACACACACACACACACACACACACACACACACACACACACACACACACACACACACACACACACACACACACACACACACACACACACACACACACACACACACACACACACACACACACACACACACACACACAATCAATCAATCAATCAATCAATCAATCAATCAATCAATCAATCAATCAATGTTTATTTATATAGCCCAATATCACAAATGTTACATTTGTCTCAGTGGTCTTCACAGTGTGTACAGAATATCAGTATGACAATACGACACCCTCTGTCCTTAGACCCTCACATCGTACAAGGAAAGACTTCCAGAGAAAACCCAGTTTAAAGGGAACATGGGAGAAACCTCAGGGAGAGCAACAGAGGAGGGATCCCTCTCCCAGGACGGACAGACGTGCAATAGATGCCGTGTGTAAATTGAAGAGATAATACATTTGCAACATAGGTAGTCCAAGTGTTTGGAAATGCATGTGTGTATAACAGGAAGATGAATCCACGAGGATATCCATCCAGGACCTATGATCCAGGACCACAGCCACGACTCAAGATCCAGCGCTCGCGATCCAGGACACAGGACCGCAGGATCATCCATGACTCCGGATCCCAGCGTATATAGACACCAAAAAGAAAGACATTTGGGGAAGCTGGGTTAATCGGAACATGAGAGTACACGGGTACAGACAGAGAGAAGGAAGAAGTAAGATGTCCCCCGACAAACTAAGCCTATATCAGCAAAACTAGGGGCTGAATCTAATCAGCCCTAACTATAAGCTTTATCAAAAAGGAAGGTCTTAAGCGCACTCTTAAAAACGGATAGGGTGTCTGCCGCCCGAACACAAACTGGAAGCTGATTCCACAAATGTGGAGCTTGATAAGAAAAGGCTCTGGCTCCCATTGTACTTTTAAAGATTCTAGGAACAACCAACAACCCTGCATTCTTGGAACGCAATGCCCTAGTAGGACAGTAGGGTATAATGAGTTATTTAAGGTAAGATGGCGCCTGCCCATTAAGGGCTTTGTAGGCGAGAAGAAGAATTTTAAATTCTATCCTGTGTTCTATAGGGAGCCAGTGTAAGGCAGCCAGAACAGGAGTAATGTGGTCCCTTTTCCTAACTCTGGTTAGTACACGAGCCGCAGCATTTTGAATCAGCTGAAGCGACTTGATTGACTTCTTGGTACTCCCTGATAATAAAGAGTTACAATAATCCAGCCTAGAAGTAACAAATGCATGGACTAGTTTCTCTGCATCGTTTTGAGGCAAGATATGACTGATTTTTGCAATGTTACGTAGATGGAAGTAGGCGGTCCTTGAAATTGATTTTATGTGGGCGTTAAAGGATAAATCCTGATCAAATATAACACCAAGATTCCTTACAGTCTCACTGGAGGCCAAATTAATGCCATCCATAGTTAGTATGTCTTTAGATAATTTGTTTCGTAGATTCTTCGGGCCAAGTACAATAACTTCAGTTTTGGTCGTGTTTAACATCAAAAAGTTTAAGGTCATCCACGTTTTTAAGTCCTTAAGGCAGTCTTGAATTTTATTTAGATGATTAATTTCATCAGGCTTGATTGATAAATATAGTTGAGTATCATCCGCATAACAATGAAAGTTTACAGAATGATTCCTTATAATATTGCCTAACGGAAGCATATATAATGTGAACAAAATAGGTCCGAGCACTGAGCCCTGTGGCACTCCATGGCTAACTTTGGTTTGCGTGGAAGATTCATCGTTAACACGTACAAACTGAGAGCGTTCAGATAGATAGGACCTAAACCAGCCTAAAGCAGTTCCCTGTATGCCAACTAGGTGCTCTAGTCTTTGCAATAGGATATCATGGTCGATAGTATCAAATGCAGCACTAAGATCGAGCAAAACAAGAATAGAGACAAGTCCCTTGTCTGAGGCTATTAGAATATCATTTGTGACTTTAACCAGAGCTGTCTCTGTGCTATGATGTGTTCTAAAGCCAGACTGAAAATCTTCAAATAAATCATTGTTTTTTAAGTAATCACACAACTGTTTTGCGACCGCTTTCTCAAGAATTTTTGAGAGGAACGGAAGATTAGAAATAGGTCTATAGTTGGCTAAAACCTCTGGATCGAGGTTGTGCTTTTTAAGAAGCGGTTTTATCACTGCTACTTTGAATGATTGTGGAACATAGCCTGATAATAAAGACATATTCATAATATTTAATAAAGAAGTGCTAATTAATGGAAACACTTCCTTCAACAGCTGAGTTGGAATTGGGTCTAACATGCACGTGGATGGTTTAGAAGAGAGAATCATTGAATGTAATTGTTCAAGGTTAATGGCTGAAAAGCATTCTAGTTTACTATCTAGTGTAATATTAGAACTTACGATTCCGGGAGCTGTTGATAACACTATACTGGTCGAAGGCAAGAGGTCATTAATTTTGTTTCTAAGAGTAACAATGTTATGGTTAAAAAAGCACATAAAATCATTGCTACCGAGTGCTATGGGAATAGAAGGCTCAGTGGAGCTGTGGCTCTCTGTCAGCCTGGCTACAGTGCTGAAAAGAAATCTTGCATTATTCTTATTCTCATCTATTAATGAAGAGTAGTAGGCTGCTCTCGCTTTACGCAGTGCTTTCTTATATTCATTGAGAGTAATATGCCAAATTAAACGAGATTCTTCAAGTTTAGTGGAACGCCATATCCTTTCAAGTTGTCTAGACTTTTGCTTTATTTTGCGGGTTTCGGCATTATGCCATGGAGCTAATCTATGTTGTTTTATTTTCTTCTTTTTCAAAGGAGCAACAGAGTCTAATTTTATTCGCAGCGCATCTATAGCACTATCAACAACATGATCAATTTGGGGTGGTGTACATTTTGTATAAGTTTCCTCCCCTACATGCAGACATGCTATCGAGTTAAGTATTGGTGGAATCTCTTCCTTAAATGTGGCTATAGCACTAACAGATAGGTTTCTGCTGCAAGAGCTTTTGACTAATGCTTTGTAGTCTAGTAACAGTACTTCAAAAGTTACTAAGAAATGGTCGGATAAAGCAGGATTATGCGGTTCGACTAATAGTTGCTCAATTTCAATACCATAAGTCAGAACAAGGTCGAGAGTGTGATTATAGCAGTGGGTTGGTTTATTTACACTCTGACAGAAACCAACAGAATCTAATATAGAGTTAAATGCAACAGTAAGGCTATTTTTATCATCGTCAGCATGAATATTAAAGTCACCTACGATAATTACTTTGTCTGTTTTAAGAACCAACGATGATAAAAACTCAGAGAATTCTGATAAGAATTCTGAATAAGGACCTGGTGCACGATACACTGTAACAAATAAGATTGGCTGCAAAGTTTTCCAGGTCAGATGCGTAAGACTAAAAACGAGGCTTTCAAAAGAGGTATAATTACATTTTGGTTTAGTATTGATAAGTAAACTTGAGTCAAAGATTGCTGCAACTCCACCTCCTCGGCCCGTGCCTCGAGCAATATGAGTGGCCTCATTTATGCTGACATATTCTTCATGTCTCAACCAAGTTTCAGTGAGACAGCATATATCAATATTATAATCTGATATTAAATCATTTACCAATATTGCTTTAGATGCTAGAGATCTTATGTTTAAGAGACCACATTTAATCTTCCTGTTTTGTTGCACTGTAGTAGTTGTTACATTTACTTTTATTAGGTTTTTATGTATGACACCTCTATTAGGTTTTACCTTAAATTGTCCTTGGGCACACACACACACACACACACACACACACACACACACACACACACACACACACACACACACACACACACACACACACACACACACACACACACACACACACACAGCTAATATTGGGTATTTTATTGGGTTCGGGATTCCTATGGGTGACTGCCTAGGAGAGAGCGCAGAGAAGCGTGTAAGACTGCGACTCCGCCTCCTGGTCTCAACTCCAGTTTGTCACGGATTACGTCCACAAAGCCCTGAAATGTTTGCCGAAATGAGATCTGCACCTTTCAAAGTAGGGTGAATGCCGTCTCTCTTAATCAGACCAGGTTTTCCCCAGAAGGCTGTCCAATTATTTACGAAGCCCACATTGTTTGCTGGGCACCACCAAGACAACCAGCGCTGAAATGATGACATGCGGCTATACATGTCATCATTGATCAGATTGGGGAGGGGACCAGAGAAGATTACGCTGTCCGACATTGTTTTAGCATAACTACACACCGACTCCACATTAAGTTTGGTGCATTCTGATTGGCGTAAACGAACATCATTACCACCGACGTGAATAACAATCCTACTGTATTTACGTTTATCTTTAGCCAGCAGTTTAAGATGCGCCTCAACGTCGCCCGCTCTGGCCCCCGGAATGCATGTGACTGTGGAGGCTTCGGTCTCTAGATTCACGTGTCTCATAATAGAGCTACCAATAACCAGAGTTGGCTTCTCAGCGGGTGTCTCGCTGAGTGGGGAATATCTGTTAGATACGTGAACGGGTTGGTGGGGACCTGCGGGTTTCGCGTTATGCCCCTTCTGAACAGTCACCCAGCCTCCCTGCTGCTCGGGAGTTGCCGGGGGACGGCTAAGAGGAGCTACCTTTTGCCGGTCCGCACATGCTAACATGGGCTTTACTTTAGCTGAGTTACTTTCTAAGATGCGGAGCCGGGCTTCTATGGCTATGATTCCCGCCTCCAACCTAACAACTATACTACATTTAACACATGTATCCTTACCAGTAAGGGAGGCCGGGAAGTAACCAAACATGAGACAGGAAGAGCAGGAAATAGCACCAGAAGGTGGGGAAAGAGCCATGGCTAGCTATCAAGCTAAAGTAGCTACCGTTAGCAAACCCGAAAAGAGTGTAGGCAACTGTGGAGTTACAGTCGCTAAGAGAAGGAGAGTTGTGAGTGCTTAAGCTGTAGTAACGTGTGATTACAACGTCAGGCAGTTGCCGTGATTAAGAGTTTTAAAACGATCGATTAAGTTTAAGTTAATAAGCTATCAGCAACAGAACAGGCACACGGGATACCCGGAGATGACAACAACAACCGGAAGTTACAACGTGCAAACGTGCTCACCGCAATAGGTTCCTCCTTCCGCTCAGTCTCACACACACACACACACACACACACACACACACGCACACACACACGCACACACACACACACACACACACACCAGTTGTCCTGACCCTGTCAAAGGCAGACAGAGGAATACAGTCTGTAACTAAGGAAGCGTTCAGATGGATTCTAACATGAAAAACATTGTCTGCAAATAAGTAACACTGTTCCAAAAGAATAAAAGAAAATAACCGACGAAAAGTCATTTTAAATCATTTTAAATCAAAAAGGGCAGATTTGTGTGGAAATAAAGAGAATAAACTAGAGGTTCAGTCTCAGGGTGAAACATGACGTTTGCTTTAGAGAGGAGGATGAGGACGAGGAGGAAGATGAGGAACAGGAAGAGGAGGGTGGAAGAGGAAGAAGAAGAAGAGGAAGAGGACGAGGACGAGGATACACATCGAGTGTTGCCGTCACTTTAAACTCTGCTTCTGACCGCAGACACTGATGGACTGGATTTACGTTTTTAATAATCAGAATAAAGTCGGGAAATAATTAGAGAGGAAATATTTATGTATTAATTGTTTTGCATTTCAGAGTTTATTTGAAAAGTTGAGAATGAAGTGTAACTCGTGTTCAGTTCATAAATAGCCACAGGGCGAACGTTTATTTATTTATCGTCTGCATTTGTAGGAATGAGTTGGAATATTACGAACAATTGAAATGAACTCTAAATGTGTTAAAAAAGAAGGGAAGAATATAATTTAAAGGTTTTGAATACATCGATTTTCTGGCATGATTTATTTATTGCTTTTTATTTGTACTTATTGCTGTCATGATACCGCAGTCTTTGAGCTAAGGAGCTAAGGAGACAAGGAGATAAGGAGCTAGGAGCTAAGGAGCCAAGGAGATAAGGAGGCAAGGAGCTAAGGAGCCAAGGAGGCAAGGAGATAAGGAGCTAGGAGCTAAGGTGATAAGGAGGCAAGGAGCCGCACAGACAGAGAGGACATCTGGAGAGAAGATCAACGTCATTATTGCTTTTTGGGATAAGGAAATTAAAAACCTAAATCTAGTCCATCAGTGTCTGCGGTCAGAAGCAGAGTTTAAAGTGACGGCAACACTCGATGTTTATCCTCTTCCTCCTCCTCTTCCTTCTCTTCCTCCTCCTCTTCCTCCTCTTCCTCCTCGTCCTCCTCCTCCTATTCCTCCTCCTCCTCCTCCTCCTCCTCTTCCTCCTTCTCCTCCTCCTCCTCCTCCTCCTCCTCCTCCTCCTCCTCCTCCTCCTCCTCCTCCTCCTCCTCCTCTCTTCTTCCTCCTCTTCCTCCTCCTCTTCCTCATCTTCCTCCTCCTCCTCCTCTTCCTCCTCTTCCTCCTCTTCCTCCTCCTCTTCCTCCTCCTCCTCCTCTTCCTCCTCTTCCTCCTCCTCTTCCTCCTCGTCCTCGTCCTCCTCTCTAAAGCAAACGTCATGTTTCGCCCTGAGACTGAACCTTCCGGTGCCGTCTGATGAATGATTCAAATCGTCTGAAGGAGGATTTCTATCCGGGCAAAACATCAGATTCAAATTAAAAAGATTGAAATATTAAAATGGAGGAGAGAGGAGTTCCTGTTTTTCTGCAAGCTGAATGTGAGTCGGTCGCTTCCTCCCTTGTTTGGAGAGAGGTACCTTCATACTTACCGCTGCATACCCTTATATAGGCATCATGTATGTCACGGCCCGTCCACACGGCGGCGTGCGTTGACGCTTCCCCATTCACTTCGAATGGGGTGACGTCACTTTTAGCCGAACTGCATTGTGGGAAGCGACGTGGAGCGTTGCTGGCGTGGCTCGCGGCAAAAGTTGAGCAATGTTCAACTTGTGACGCCTCGGCAGAAGCGTCAGCCATTCGAAGCATATGCCGGTACGAGCTCTAGCCAATCAAACCGCTGCTTGTGAGTCAGGGGCGGGAGATTCATGTGATTGGTTGTTGGTCGAGTTTCAGACACGCCCGCCGGCAAGCTTCAGCGCGGCGCTGTGTGGACGGGCCGTTAGAGGATACTTAGTTTGAGCTCCAGTAGGGATGTCCCGATCATCTTTTTTTGCTCCCGATCCGATTCCGATCATTTGATTTTGACAATCTGCCGATACCGATTTTTCCCGATCCGATCTTTATGCAATGCGTTAAGAGAGAAAAAAGGTAACAGATAACGGCTGGTCATCCAACGCGATGAAGTCAGCTATCTTGGCTGTTATTGTTTGGCCTTTTCTCTGTTCTGGGGCAGTTTCTCTTTCCTTTTGAAAGTCTCTGAAAGTGTCGGTTGTTTCTGTGCCGTTACCTGAGTGGCCGCTGTGTACTCGCCGTGTTGTTGTTGGTGTTTGTTTCTCAGGTGGCGTATTAGATTGGTCGTGTTGAACGTAGCTCTGTTCTTTCCACCATGCGGAACCTCTGCCTTGCAAACATTGCATCTGGCTGTTACACTGCCTTCGCTTTCAATTTCATAATACTTCCAAACTCCTGACATGTTCTCCGTCCCGACTCCCGAGTCACCAGCTGGACGTAGCCTCTCGTTAGCTTGCTGCTGCTATGAGACACTGCGCCCACTCTGTTGCTTTGAGAGGAATAAGCAACCAGGTCTAAACCAGCCCAAAGAAAGCAACACATACATGATGTTGTGTAATTTTAAACCAAAACTAAGTCCTCAGGATGACTTTAAGACGTGAACATGGTCATTTTTGTTTTGTAACATTAAATTAAAAAAAAATTAAAAAAAATTAAAAATCCCGATCCCCGATTTTTGGAAAATCACGTGATCGGCTCCGATCCCCGATCACGTGATTGGATCGGGACATCTCTAGCTCCAACACATCGAATGCTGTTGGTTCCGTGCACAGAGAAAAGGGGCCGTTACAGAGTGGTGTAGGGCGGGATCAATGAGGCGAAAGAGGCTCATTTGGTCCTCCCTTTCTCACAGGGTCTCGATAAGGATCTGGTTATCGTGTTGTTCCCGTAAACAGTCGTACTGAAACGAGGTTGAGTCTTTTATGTAACCTCTGCATTCACACTCCACAGATAGCAGCTTGAAGTGCGTGTGTTTCTTAGATTGTCCGTTTAAAACATCGTTTCATTTCATTCAGATACGACAGTGATTCTCAAATGGGGGTACGCGGACCCCTAGGGGTACGTTGGGGTACTGCAGGGGGTACGTGAGGTAAAATAAAGGTTAATTAAAGAAATACCATGCATGATTACAAATATAATCTTAGTACAATAAGTTAAATAGAAAACACAATTATATATAACATATTCCTAGAACCACCTAAACATGTCAAATGTGTGTATTGTATTTGATAGTTTTTCATAACATATCATTTTGTTCATAAACTTCAAAATGAAAATATCCTTGGAAAAATCTGTTTTTAAAAAATGTCGTTATGTTCTTTATTTCATGCATAAAGATAACATCCCTGGTTTGTTGTCAGGCATGAAAGAGTTAATAAATCACACACTGAGGGAACGTCACTATATTGTAATTATTTATAAAGGCTTTTTCTATCACACATGTCCGGGGTCGGTCAGGGGGTACTCGGCTGAGAAAATGTTTCAAAGGGGGAACATTCCTGAACACGGTTTGAGACGCACTGAGAAGAGACGTAGAGATGATTGTTCAGAAGTGCTTCCAGAACAACAGGGCGACGAAACCCAAAACACAAGTGCTTTAAGTTCGGGAATGTTCTTGGATTAAACTCCATATTTCATTTTAGGCATGACTTCAGTTCAACCTCATTAAACTATGGGATATTAAACCTTCTATCTGCACAGTGCTGTGAAAGGCTTTCTGCCAACAACGCCACATATGTCGTGGAGAAAAACACGAAGGTATGCATGTCCGTCTAAAGCAGGGATGGGCACATGGCGGCCCTCAGATTAATGTATAAGCAACGTTTATTTATATTTAAAAATATAGCATTGTTTTACTTGTAGTACTGATACCATCCACTAGAATCCTCGTTACTTCGCGAGCTGCGTACATGATTTCGTTCGGCAGCCAAATACCGCAAAGTAATCTGTGACGCGTTTGTGTGTAGTGTCCCGGGGAAACCCGAAGAAACACCGGCTGTTGTTCTGCCTGCTGGGACGTCACGTTACTCCGCTCTCCGCTCGTAATTATGCCGAAGCTTCAAAGCTGTATTTATCATCTGAATTTGGCGAAACAAGTTTAATATTCGGAAAGCCAAGACTGGTTCCAGTTAGACAACCAATGTCTGGGTTAGCGTTCATGACTTCATGTGTGTGTCTTCCTAATGGTAATCTCAATACACACACATTTTCCGTGCTTTCCAATAGTTTAAAATAGTTGTATTCCACTGTTTAATAACCCGTTCAATACAAACATGCATTACATTAAATAACATTTCTGTGAACTGATGTTTGTTTAGTGGCTTACAGTATTAGAGGATGTTCTCTGAAATATTGTAACATGTCAGACTTCGTATATTTGTTAATAATTACATACAACACATGCTGTGTGTGTGTTCCAGTGAATCTGCGGCCCCCTGGTGGCCAGTACATACATTACGTGGCCCCCACCACCGTCCTGGTCGACAGGATCATTTCACTCTGCCAAACCAGATGCAGTGACACCGTACTGACTGATGCTACACGAGAAACACAGCAGTTCATACGGAGAGTGACTAACATCGGGGGAGGCAGACCCCTTTAATTAAACTGATGGTTGAGGGGATTTCCATCAGTGCCTCTCCTGCCTCTCGGGTACAGAACGGCAGACAGGTGGATTACAAAGCAGATACAGGTACACATTACAAAACCCCTCCTCTCACCGTGGCTTGCACCGTCTTTTCTACACGTGGAAGGCATCCGTTTCTATTCCTTCTAGGGATGCCAGCGATTATTCGATCATTCGAATATTCGCTACAGTCTCCATAATCGATTTTATTTATATATTTTTTTTTTATTATTTATGTTTTTGTTTTTTTTCTGGCTTAGTTTCAACCAAAATATATATAAATATATATATGCTAATAATAGTAATAGTATTAATAATTGTAAATGGCCATTGGTCACACCACCAGTTTGTTTTACTGTAAACTTGGAGGAAGCCTGTGCAGAGCAGACTGCTGCTGCAGCTGCTACACACCGACCCCGCCCCCACCCTCTCCCTCACATGTGCGACTAAAGATGAACAAAGCGGCAGGTAAAAAGAGTTCCTCCTCGAGGAACTACTTCGAACTTACAAGTCCAAAGGAAGTTAAATGCAAGCTCTGCGAAAAGACGTTGGTCTATCACAGCTCAACCTCAACAATGCGTTCGCATTTGAGTGCGAAGCACGCCAAAGAGGTTACAGAGAAAGACGCAGCACAGCCGGCCATTACCAACTTCACTTCAAGGCCACGTCGTTGTGATGGCATGCTTGTTTGTTGTCCATGTTCCAGTAAAGAAAACAACGGAATTCATTTTTTTTTTCTCCCTCTCCCGCGGGGGGGGGGGGGGGGGGGGGGGGGGGGGGGGCGATTATTATTCGCCAGGGCTGCCGAATAATCGATTTTGATCATGGTCAGTTTCTGGCAACCCTACTTCCTTCATACGGCTTCTAATGAAATCAGGGTCGCCGTCATGCAGATGATTCAGATCCAACCCTCGTGCTGTCGATACAACAACGCTTATTTATTCTCCTGCAAGCGTTTTGCAAATATTCCTCCCCTTTAATCCTCCCCCCAGAGTCATGTGATCTCCGTTAACCTGCAGAGTCCTCGTGTGTCTTTTAACCGATGTCATGAACATTAAAACGCCGCTCGCTCTCTCTCTCCGTCTGACTGCCCGTCACTTATCCTCGCGGCCTCTGTAATTGGCTTTTAATTAGCGAATGGATGCTGTCAGACGAAGTGTTCACCCCTCATTGGTCTAAACTCTCCGAGAGGATTAGAGCCGTCTGAAAGCCACTTAGTGAACCTCATGTTGCTTCATACATATCTAAGGCTGCACAGGGTTTAGACAGAGCTCCGGCTCATTGGGTCGCGGCTCGTTAAATCTGTTGTGTCTCCCATGGAGCCGATAAAGAAAAACAATGGCTCCTCTGCTCCTCTGCGAGACACTTTTAACTCGTCTTCACTCCAGAGTCGCTCACGCGCACAGGGGTCAAAGGTCACAACTGTTGCGGTTGTTTTAAATACTCATTTGTGTAAAATAAATCAGGGCTTATTGGATATATACATGGCCTTAAACAATCAAACTACATAGTGGTTTTTCAAAATAAAATATTCTGTTAATGGAGCTTGTTTGCATTGCCATCACTGAGGTGAAAGCAGTAGCTGTAGTCATTCTTTCTAGGGCTTTTATTTTGAAAAACAAGCCTGATTCAGAGCTTCCTCTAAGGGTATATTAACTCTTTGGGGCTTTTATTTTGAAAATCAAGCATTAAACTGGAGCGTTCTATAAGGAAAGTCACTTTTAATGCTTCCTTTTCCTCAGCTTACTTTAGAAATACAGTTATGATATGAGTATTTTATTTTGAAAAACAAGACTCTTCCTGAGCTTCCTGTGAGGATGTAACAACTCCAAGGGGCTTTTACTTTGAAAAACGTGTTTCTTTCTGAGCCTTTTGTAAGAATACAGTAACTCTATGGGGCTTTTATTTTGAAAAACGTGTTTCTTTCTGAGCCTTTTGTAAGAATACAGTAACTATTTGGGGCTTTTATTTTGAAAATCAAGCATTAAACTGGAGCGTTCTATAATGAAAGTCACTTTTAATGCTTTTATTTGGAAAAACATTTCTCATCTAGAGCTTCCTGTAAGGATAAATTAAATCTTTGGGGCTTTTATTTTGAAAAAACAAGCCTCATTTAGAGCTTCCTCTAAGGATATATTAACTCTTTTGGGATTTTATTTTGAAAATCAAGCATTAAACCAGAGCGTTTTCTAATGAAAGTCACATTTAAGGCTTTTATTTTGAAAAAACATGCCTCATCCAGAGCTTCCTGTACATGAACTATAAGGTCAATTTGCAGGGGTTTATTTTGAAAAACACACATCCTTGTGAGAAGATACATTTACTCTTTGGGGTATTTTATTTTGAAAATGTTTCCTTTTCCTCAGCTTACTTTAGAAATACAGTTATCCTATGAGTATTTTATTTTGAAAAACAAGTCTCTTCCTGAGCTTCCTGTGAGGATGTAACAACTCCAAGGGGCTTTTATTTTGAAAAACGTGTTTCATTATGAGCCTTTTGTAAGAATACAGTAACTATATGGGGCTTTTATTTTGAAAAACTACACCAAAATTGCCCAATTTTTTTATTTGAACCCAGTCTTATATATGTATGCACCTACTTTCTGTCTCTTCCTCTTGTTGCCTCCTCTTCATTGACCTCAGTGATATGAATGTGCCACGCTGTGTATGCTGTTTAATTAATATGGCATTAAGCAGGTGTGTGTGTGTGTGTGTGTGTGTGTGTGTGTGTGTGTGTGTGTGTGTGTGTGTGTGTGTGTGTGTGTGGACTCATATTGTGGGGACACCTGCTGCCTCCATATGATGTCCTCTCTCTCTATGATGTCTTTGTTAACGCTGGTTTCTAATTGGCTGCTGATGCAGGAAGGTCACTGGGTGTATTTCTTAGTTCCTGCGGATAGCACAGCGCTCTTTGATTCCTAATATCGCTTCATAACCGTCTGAATCCATCTCTTGTATTTATTAACCAGCGCCTGTGAGCCGACGCATGCAGGGCGAACAGAAGAGGAACAGAAACACCTTTCCATTAGTGTTGCTTGGATGCATGACGTCATCTCCCCTCTCATCTTAAACACCAGCACAGTGTGAAGGCGGAGGATGTATATACTTGTCACATGCCTGGTTTTAGAGATTTAAAATGCATTACTCAGCAATGAATTAACCTCGCTGCTAAACTGCGCTGCATATCATCGGATGGTTCAGTGTCGCAGTGATTGCTTTATTTAGTATCTGTGTATACAAACGTTTATATGTGTCACCGTGTGTGTGTGTGTGTGTGTGTGTGTGTGGGTGTGTGTGTGTGTGTGTGTGTGTGTGTGTGTGTGTGTGTGTGTGTGTGTGTGTGTGTGTGTGTGTGTGTGTGTGTGTGTGTGTGTGTGTGTGTGTGTGTGTGAAGCTTGTCGGCTTTAAAGACCATGTTCAGACGTGTGGAGGTTGCCATAGTTACTCTGGCCTTTGGTTAAAGGATATTTCAACGGTGCAATCGGTGTCAGGCAGTCAGAGTGGAACTCAGACGCAGAGTCAGTGACGGACGCCCACTTTCGTTTTGTCGTCCGTTATTCTTTAATGTCACTCTGTTGGCCAAATGGGATTTAAGTCGTGTTTGCGGCGCACCGTGGGGCTTCAGACGGGGCCTCCAGTAGACCAATGAAAAGCACACGTTCGACACGTCTCTGTTCAACACGGATCCGTGAAGCGATCTATCATTAGACTCGTGTCGTCGTGATCTCTCACGTCGCTCTGACCCGAATAGTAACGTACTCGTCCGTCACTGAAAGGAAGTCGATGCTACGAAGGACGTTCAGGACAGAAGTTTAGCTCAGGACAGGGCGGCGTGCGGCGCAGTGGGTTGTGCATATGTGTTTGGATCAGGGGGGCACAGGTTCAAACCCCGCTGCAGTCAGCATGTCGTTGTGTCCCTGAGACGCTGAGGTTGCCCACAGTAAGTCGCTTTGGATGAAAGCGTCTAACACGTGTCATGTGATGTGATGGACACTGTCATTGAACATCAGCGTCTGATTGGCTGATGAATCTGTCACTCATGCTTATTACCAATCAAGTGTGTTGTCTTTCAACAAAAGGCGAGCAGCGTCTGTTCAAAAATAACTGTGAGGCGTTTAAGTGACTGTTTGATTCCAGTTCAGCCTCAAGCGAACCGTACCTCATGTAGCGTCGAGGATGCTATTGAAACGTGCAGCTAAAGCTCCAGGTGTAAACACGTGTTGGCGTCGTGGCTCTTCAGCAGCGTGGCCGAGGGGTTCACTCCGCAGAGCCGGGGGTTTCAATCTCCCCGAGAGGAACATCAGCTGAATGTCGATATGAATAGATTTCTGTCTCCCTGGTTCGACTTGATTTGAAGTCGGACAGCTTTCAGTGAAATGCCACGAGGTTCCTAAGGAGACGGAGGGGAGGACCCGATGAGTGGTGAGGAGGCAAGTGGAGGTTACTAACATTTATCTTTCATAACACAACGGGTTGAATCTCTCCGTCTGATCCTCAGGTGTGTGAATACCTTTGAGACCCGACGGTTCAGAGCCAGGCTTCATCTCTCCGTCTGATCCTCAGGTGTGTGAATACCTTTGAGACCCGACGGTTCAGAGCCAGGCTTCATCTCTCCGTCTGATCCTCAGGTGTGTGAATACCTTTGAGACCCGACGGTTCAGAGCCAGGCTTCATCTCTCCGTCTGATCCTCAGGTGTGTGAATACCTTTGAGACCCGACGGTTCAGAGCCAGGCTTCATCTCTCCGTCTGATCCTCAGGTGTGTGAATACCTTTGAGACCCGACGGTTCAGAGCCAGGCTTCATCTCTCCGTCTGATCCTCAGGTGTGTGAATACCTTTGAGACCCGACGGTTCAGAGCCAGGCTTCATCTCTCCGTCTGATCCTCAGGTGTGTGAATACCTTTGAGACCCGACGGTTCAGAGCCAGGCTTCATCTCTCTTTCCTCGTCACAGATACTTTTCACCTTGATGTTTAGACGAGACAAAGGTTAGCAGATGAAGAGCACGAGCGCTCTTAAAGGAATCCTTGAGTTAAATATCTTGTTCATTGGGGAGGTGTTGAAGCATCGTACAAACGATGAAGGTGTTGATGTGAAAGTCGAGTATAAACATTGATATTTTGTTTTTCTTTAGTTTTTAAGTTATTAATGTCACGATCTGTCTGCGTTGGGTTTTGTCTAGATCTGTCCTTGGTTTCCTGTCTGTGTGTGATCCCTCCCTCCTGTTCCCTCCCTCATGTTCCCTCCCTCCTGTTCCCTCCCTCCTGTTCCCTCCCTCATGTTCCCTCCCTCCTGTTCCCTCCTACCTGTTCCCTCCTGTTCCCTCCCTCCTGTTCCCTCCCACCTGTTCCCTCCTGTTCCCTCCCACCTGTTCCCTCCCACCTGTTCCCTCCTACCTGTTCCCTCCCTCCTGTTCCCTCCCTCCTGTTCCCTCCTACCTGTTCCCTCCCTCCTGTTCCCTCCTACCTGTTCCCTCCCTCCTGTTCCCTCCCTCCTGTTCCCTCCTACCTGTTCCCTCATGTTCTCTCCCTCCTGTTCCCTCCTACCTGTTCCCTCCCACCTGTTCCCTCCCTCCTGTTCCCTCCTACCTGTTCCCTCCCTCCTGTTCCCTCCTACCTGTTCCCTCCTACCTGTTCCCTCCCTCCTGTTCCCTCCCTCATGTTCCCTCCCTCCTGTTTCCCTCCTACCTGTTCCCTCCTGTTCCCTCCCTCCTGTTCCCTCCCACCTGTTCCCTCCCACCTGTTCCCTCCTGTTCCCTCCCACCTGTTCCCTCCCACCTGTTCCCTCCTACCTGTTCCCTCCCTCCTGTTCCCTCCCTCCTGTTCCCTCCTACCTGTTCCCTCCCTCCTGTTCCCTCCCTCCTGTTCCCTCCCTCCTGTTCCCTCCTACCTGTTCCCTCATGTTCTCTCCCTCCTGTTCCCTCCTACCTGTTCCCTCCCACCTGTTCCCTCCCTCCTGTTCCCTCCTACCTGTTCCCTCCCTCCTGTTCCCTCCTACCTGTTCCCTCCCTCCTGTTCCCTCCCTCCTGTTCCCTCCTCCTGTTCCCTCCTACCTGTTTTCTTGATTGTGTTCACCTGGTGCCCCTGTGTTTTCTCCTCCCTCCTCACCTGTCTCTTGTTTCCTTGATTAGTCGTGTGTGTATTTAAGTTCTGTTTCTCTGTCGGTCATCGTTGGTGTGTCGTCGGTATGTGACGGTGTTCACCGGGGGGGTTCTGATTGTATCCTTGAAGTAAAGGTATGTTCAGTGTTATCTGCACTTGGGTCCTGCTTCCTTCGCTCACCCGTAACAAGAAACCCATCAAGTTTGTGAACAAAACATCGTGTTGTTTCCGGAGCGTTCAGCACGGTGAAGTAGTGCTGGGAATATCTAATATATATTATTAATAAGGGACATGTAGGAAATGGCTTCTCCACTCCACATGAAACATCATTATTATGTGCAGTGTTACTCAGGAGATGCTAAACCAAGGATAAGGCTTTTAAAAAGATCTTTTATTTTGTTCAGACCGGAGACATAAACAAACAAGGACATAACAACAACAACAAAGGGGAGATGACATTCCCATCTCATAAATAAGTCAAATACGATAAGTGTAATAGCGCTCTTTAGACAAAAACAAAAGACAAAAACAGTCGAAGGATCGCTTCAACATTTCATAAAACTAGTTTACAGCTCAATAAATCCAATAACCAAAAACACAACATGACACACGATCATATTTATTATTCCACTTGTTCCCACTGTCCTTTAGAGCTGGTTGTTCCCCTTTTGCAGAGATGTCTAAAGTACACACTTTACTCGAATAGAAGTACAGATACTCGTGTTTAAAGATACTCTGGTGAAGTGAAG
>NC_047521.1:28755618-28816994 GCF_902827115.2 Pseudochaenichthys georgianus | reverse complement strand
GTTCCCTCCTACCTGTTCCCTCCCTCCTGTTCCCTCCCTCCTGTTCCCTCCTACCTTTCCCTCCTCCTGTTCCCTCCCTCCTGTTCCCTCCTCCTGTTCCCTCCCACCTGTTCCCTCATGTTCTCTCCCTCCTGTTCCCTCCTACCTGTTCCCTCCCACCTGTTCCCTCCCTCCTGTTCCTCCTGTTCCTCCCTACCTGTTCCCTCCCTACCTGTTCCCTCCTACCCTGTTCCCTCCCTCCTGTTTCCCTCCCTCCTGTTCCCTCCTCCTGTTCCCTCCTACCTGTTTTCTTGATTGTGTTCACCTGGTGCCCCTGTGTTTTCTCCTCCCTCCTCACCTGTCTCTTGTTTCCTTGATTAGTCGTGTGTGTATTTAAGTTCTGTTTCTCTGTCGGTCATCGTTGGTGTGTCGTCGGTATGTGACGGTGTTCACCGGGGGGGTTCTGATTGTATCCTTGAAGTAAAGGTATGTTCAGTGTTATCTGCACTTGGGTCCTGCTTCCTTCTCTCACCCGTAACAAGAAACCCATCAAGTTTGTGAACAAAACATCATCGTGTTGTTTCCGGAGCGTTCAGCACGGTGAAGTAGTGCTGGGAATATCTAATATATATTATTAATAAGGGACATGTAGGAAATGGCTTCTCCACTCCACATGAAACATCATTATTATGTGCAGTGTTACTCAGGAGATGCTAAACCAAGGATAAGGCTTTTAAAAAGATCTTTTATTTTGTTCAGACCGGAGACATAAACAAACAAGGACATAACAACAACAACAAAGGGGAGATGACATTCCCATCTCATAAATAAGTCAAATACGATAAGTGTAATAGCGCTCTTTAGACAAAAACAAAAGACAAAAACAGTCGAAGGATCGCTTCAACATTTCATAAAACTAGTTTACAGCTCAATAAATCCAATAACCAAAAACACAACATGACACACGATCATATTTATTATTCCACTTGTTCCCACTGTCCTTTAGAGCTGGTTGTTCCCCTTTTGCAGAGATGTCTAAAGTACACACTTTACTCGAATAGAAGTACAGATACTCGTGTTTAAAAATACTCTGGTGAAAGTAGAAGTACTGACTAAACTTCTTTACTGAAGTCAAAGTAAAGAGGCTTTGAAGTGTCCTTCAGTAGAAAGTACCCATAGCTAGCAGCTGCTTTAAAGAGTACCTGACCTCCTTTATATCAATAGAACAATAATGTCATTGTTAGCTAATGAATGTTTCCATGGTGACCAACGGCAACATGACAACGTTTCCATTGGTCCCTCTTCTTTAGAGAAGACCAGGAAGTGATGGATACACGGATCGTGTTCCAACCAATAGGCACGCAGTGACTCTGAAGAATAATGACCACCCCACCAAACACACATTCAGACTAAAGGAACCAGCTGTTTGGGAAATGAGAGAAGTAGAAAGTACAGGTATTTGAGTTCAACATGAGAGAAGTAGAAAGTACAGGTATTTGAGTTCAACATGAGAGAAGTAGAAAGTACAGGTATTTGTAGTTCAACATGTAAGAAGTAGAAAGTACAGGTATTTGAGTTCAACATGTAAGAAGTAGAAAGTACAGGTATTTGTAGTTCAACATGTAAGAAGTAGAAAGTACAGGTATTTGTAGTTCAACATGAGAGAAGTAGAAAGTACAGGTATTTGAGTTCAACATGTAAGAAGTAGAAAGTACAGGTATTTCTACTTCAACATGTAAGAAGTAGAAAGTACAGGTATTTGAGTTCAACATGAGAGAAGTAGAAAGTACAGGTATTTGAGTTCAACATGTAAGAAGTAGAAAGTACAGGTATTTGAGTTCAACATGTAAGAAGTAGAAAGTACAGGTATTTGAGTTCAACATGTAAGAAGTAGAAAGTACAGGTATTTGTGTTCAACATGTAAGAAGTAGAAAGTACAGGTATTTGTGTTCAACATGTAAGAAGTAGAAAGTACAGGTATTTGAGTTCAACATGTAAGAAGTAGAAAGTACAGGTATTTGAGTTCAACATGTGAGAAGTAGAAAGTACAGGTATTTGAGTTCAACATGTAAGAAGTAGAAAGTACAGGTATTTGTAGTTCAACATGTAAGAAGTAGAAAGTACAGGTATTTGAGTTCAACATGTAAGAAGTAGAAAGTACAGGTATTTGAGTTCAACATGTAAGAAGTAGAAAGTACAGGTATTTGAGTTCAACATGTAAGAAGTAGAAAGTACAGGTATTTGAGTTCAACATGTAAGAAGTAGAAAGTACAGGTATTTGAGTTCAACATGTAAGAAGTAGAAAGTACAGGTATTTGAGTTCAACATGTAAGAAGTAGAAAGTACAGGTATTTGTGTTCAACATGTAAGAAGTAGAAAGTACAGGTATTTGAGTTCAACATGTAAGAAGTAGAAAGTACAGGTATTTGAGTTCAACATGTGAGAAGTAGAAAGTACAGGTATTTGAGTTCAACATGTGAGAAGTAGAAAGTACAGGTATTTGTGTTCAACATGTAAGAAGTAGAAAGTACAGGTATTTGAGTTCAACATGTAAGAAGTAGAAAGTACAGGTATTTGTAGTTCAACATGTAAGAAGTAGAAAGTACAGGTATTTGAGTTCAACATGTGAGAAGTAGAAAGTACAGGTATTTGTAGTTCAACATGTAAGAAGTAGAAAGTACAGGTATTTGAGTTCAACATGTAAGAAGTAGAAAGTACAGGTATTTGAGTTCAACATGTGAGAAGTAGAAAGTACAGGTATTTGAGTTCAACATGTAAGAAGTAGAAAGTACAGGTATTTGAGTTCAACATGTAAGAAGTAGAAAGTACAGGTATTTGAGTTCAACATGTAAGAAGTAGAAAGTACAGGTATTTGAGTTCAACATGTAAGAAGTAGAAAGTACAGGTATTTGAGTTCAACATGTAAGAAGTAGAAAGTACAGGTATTTGAGTTCAACATGTAAGAAGTAGAAAGTACAGGTATTTGTGTTCAACCTGTAAGAAGTAGAAAGTACAGGTATTTGAGTTCAACATGTGAGAAGTAGAAAGTACAGGTATTTGAGTTCAACATGTAAGAAGTAGAAAGTACAGGTATTTGAGTTCAACATGTAAGAAGTAGAAAGTACAGGTATTTGAGTTCAACATGTAAGAAGTAGAAAGTACAGGTATTTGAGTTCAACATGTAAGAAGTAGAAAGTACAGGTATTTGAGTTCAACATGTAAGAAGTAGAAAGTACAGGTATTTGAGTTCAACATGTGAGAAGTAGAAAGTACAGGTATTTGAGTTCAACATGTAAGAAGTAGAAAGTACAGGTATTTGTGTTCAACCTGTAAGAAGTAGAAAGTACAGGTATTTGAGTTCAACATGTAAGAAGTAGAAAGTACAGGTATTTGTGTTCAACATGTAAGAAGTAGAAAGTACAGGTATTTGAGTTCAACATGTAGAGAAGTAGAAAGTACAGGTATTTGAGTTCAACATGTAAGAAGTAGAAAGTACAGGTATTTGTATTCAACATGTAAGAAGTAGAAAGTACAGGTATTTGAGTTCAACATGTAAGAAGTAGAAAGTACAGGTATTTGAGTTCAACATGTAAGAAGTAGAAAGTACAGGTATTTGAGTTCAACATGTAAGAAGTAGAAAGTACAGGTATTTGTAGTTCAACATGTAAGAAGTAGAAAGTACAGGTATTTGAGTTCAACATGTAAGAAGTAGAAAGTACAGGTATTTGAGTTCAACATGTAAGAAGTAGAAAGTACAGGTATTTGAGTTCAACATGTAAGAAGTAGAAAGTACAGGTATTTGTAGTTCAACATGTAAGAAGTAGAAAGTACAGGTATTTGTAGTTCAACATGTAAGAAGTAGAAAGTACAGGTATTTGAGTTCAACATGTAAGAAGTAGAAAGTACAGGTATTTGAGTTCAACATGTGAGAAGTAGAAAGTACAGGTATTTGAGTTCAACATGTAAGAAGTAGAAAGTACAGGTATTTGTATTCAACATGTAAGAAGTAGAAAGTACAGGTATTTGAGTTCAACATGTAAGAAGTAGAAAGTACAGGTATTTGAGTTCAACATGTAAGAAGTAGAAAGTACAGGTATTTGAGTTCAACATGTAAGAAGTAGAAAGTACAGGTATTTGAGTTCAACATGTAAGAAGTAGAAAGTACAGGTATTTGAGTTCAACATGTAAGAAGTAGAAAGTACAGGTATTTGAGTTCAACATGTAAGAAGTAGAAAGTACAGGTATTTGAGTTCAACATGTAAGAAGTAGAAAGTTCAGGTATTTGTGTTCAACCTGTAAGAAGTAGAAAGTACAGGTATTTGTGTTCAACATGAGAGAAGTAGAAAGTACATGTATTTGAGTTCAACATGTGAGAAGTAGAAAGTACAGGTATTTGTATTCAACATGTAAGAAGTAGAAAGTACAGGTATTTGAGTTCAACATGTGAGAAGTAGAAAGTACAGGTATTTGAGTTCAACATGTGAGAAGTAGAAAGTACAGGTATTTGTATTCAACATGTAAGAAGTAGAAAGTACAGGTATTTGAGTTCAACATGTAAGAAGTAGAAAGTTCAGGTATTTGAGTTCAACATGTAAGAAGTAGAAAGTACAGGTATTTGAGTTCAACATGTAAGAAGTAGAAAGTTCAGGTATTTGAGTTCAACATGTAAGAAGTAGAAAGTACAGGTATTTGAGTTCAACATGTGATAAGTAGAAAGTACAGGTATTTGAGTTCAACATGTGAGAAGTAGAAAGTACAGGTATTTGTATTCAACATGTAAGAAGTAGAAAGTACAGGTATTTGAGTTCAACATGAGAGAAGTAGAAAGTACAGGTATTTGAGTTCAACATGTGAGAAGTAGAAAGTACAGGTATTGTATTCAACATGTAAGAAGTAGAAAGTACAGGTATTTGAGTTCAACATGTAAGAAGTAGAAAGTTCAGGTATTTGAGTTCAACATGTAAGAAGTAGAAAGTACAGGTATTTGAGTTCAACATGTAAGAAGTAGAAAGTTCAGATATTTGTGTTCAACCTGTAAGAAGTAGAAAGTACAGGTATTTGAGTTCAACATGTAAGAAGTAGAAAGTACAGGTATTTGAGTTCAACCTGTAAGAAGTAGAAAGTACAGGTATTTGAGTTCAACATGTGAGAAGTAGAAAGTCCAGGTATTTGTATTCAACATGTAAGAAGTAGAAAGTACAGGTATTTGAGTTCAACATGTGAGAAGTAGAAAGTCCAGGTATTTGTATTCAACATGTAAGAAGTAGAAAGTACAGGTATTTGAGTTAAACATGTAAGAAGTAGAAAGTTCAGGTATTTGAGTTCAACATGTAAGAAGTAGAAAGTACAGGTATTTGTGTTCAACCTGTAAGAAGTAGAAAGTACAGGTATTTGAGTTCAACATGTAAGAAGTAGAAAGTACAGGTATTTGAGTTCAACATGTTAGAAGTAGAAAGTTCAGGTATTTGAGTTCAACATGTAAGAAGTAGAAAGTTCAAGTATTTGTGTTCAACCTGTAAGAAGTAGAAAGTACAGGTATTTGAGTTCAACATGTAAGAAGTAGAAAGTACAGGTATTTGAGTTCAACATGTAAGAAGTAGAAAGTACAGGTATTTGAGTTCAACATGAGAGAAGTAGAAAGTACAGGTATTTGTATTCAACATGTAAGAAGTAGAAAGTACAGGTATTTGAGTTAAACATGTAAGAAGTAGAAAGTTCAGGTATTTGAGTTCAACATGTAAGAAGTAGAAAGTACAGGTATTTGTGTTCAACCTGTAAGAAGTAGAAAGTACAGGTATTTGAGTTCAACATGTAAGAAGTAGAAAGTACAGGTATTTGTGTTCAACATGAGAGAAGTAGAAAGTACATGTATTTGAGTTCAACATGTGAGAAGTAGAAAGTACAGGTATTTGTATTCAACATGTAAGAAGTAGAAAGTACAGGTATTTGAGTTCAACATGTGAGAAGTAGAAAGTACAGGTATTTGTATTCAACATGTAAGAAGTAGAAAGTACAGGTATTTGAGTTCAACATGTGAGAAGTAGAAAGTACAGGTATTTGAGTTCAACATGTGAGAAGTAGTAAGTACAGGTATTTGTGTTAAACATGTAAGAAGTAGAAAGTACAGGTATTTGTGTTCAACATGTAAGAAGTAGAAAGTACAGGTATTTGAGTTCAACATGTGAGAAGTAGAAAGTACAGGTATTTGTGTTAAACATGTAAGAAGTAGAAAGTACAGGTATTTGTGTTCAACATGTAAGAAGTAGAAAGTACAGGTATTTGAGTTCAACATGTGAGAAGTAGAAAGTACAGGTATTTGTGTTCAACATGTAAGAAGTAGAAAGTACAGGTATTTGTGTTAAACATGTAAGAAGTAGAAAGTACAGGTATTTGTGTTCAACATGTAAGAAGTAGAAAGTACAGGTATTTGTGTTCAACATGTAAGAAGTAGAAAGTACAGGTATTTGAGTTCAACATGTGAGAAGTAGAAAGTAAGAAGTCGTCGTGGAGTAAAGTACTGTTACCAGAAAAATGTATTTAAGTACAGTAACAAAGTATTTGTACTCCAATACTTCCACCTCTGCCCTTTTGACCAAATGGTAAATCTTTGCCATCCTCCATGGCGTCTCTTCAGTCCTCAAACTGCAGTGAAACGTCACAGAGTCTTCTTGGAGTCGGTCGCGACGCAGATCCAGAGACACGATGACGAGAGCGGACAGGAATAGAAACCCAGAGATGTAGAGACTGTGTTCATGCTTCATTTCTCTCGTCCCCATCTCTACTTATTTATTCAGTGGCAGCGAAATAAACCGCAGACAGACCTTTAGCACTCCTCTCACAACACGGCAGCTTTTCACTGCGATGTCAGAATGAAGACATGAGATTTGATGCAGCTCCCACTTTGATCCGAATCCAGTGTATTGCCAGGTACGTTCCCACATGCAGGGACTCTGCTTCGGTGTCTGGGGGGCCGACCTACACAAGGTAACACACTGAGATGCAAAGAACAATTCACGTTTACCTCAAACAATGGCACTGGGAGAGCCTCCATCGTGGCCAATGGTGCGTTCAGGTGCTCCTTAAATCAATGAAGAAATGGATGGCTAAAGAGAACCTGTTGTTGCTAAGCCCCGCCTCCAACTCTAGATTCGGCTTTTAGCGAATTGTCTAACTTTCAGAGCCCAATGATTTAAATAAGGGCTGTAAAGTGTAGAAAGTAGAAATCAGGTTCGATTAGACATTAAAGCAGTTACTAAGTCAGCCTACTATCACCTAAAGAACATATCTAGGATTAAAAGACTAATGTCACAGCAGGATCTGGAGACACGTGTCCATGCCTTTATCTTCAGTAGACTGGACTACTGCAAAGGTGTCTTCACAGGTCTCACTAAAACATCTATTGGAAAGCTGCATCTGATTCAGAACGCCGCTGCTCGAGTCCTCACTAACACTAAGAAAGTGGATCACATCACTCCTGCTCCGAAGTCTTTACACTGGCTTCCTGTGTGTCAAAGAATAGATTTCTAAATACTGCTGCTGGTTTATAAAGCACTGAATGGTTTAGGCCCAAAATACATGTCTGACCTCCTGCTAAATGATGAAGCATCCAGATCTCTCAGGTCTTCAGGGACTGGTCAGCTCTCTGTCCCCAGAGTCAGAACTAAACATGGAGAAGCAGCGTTCAGTTATTATGCTCCAAGTATCTGGAACAAGCTCCCAGAAACCTGCAGGTCCGCTGCAACTCTGACTACTTTCAAATCCAGCAAGAAGACTTTTCTTTTTGTCGCTGCTTTTAATTGAACTATTCACATCTTAGACTGCACTAACTTTTATCCATGTACTTTTTCTTTTAATGTTTATTTTATTAGCTTTTAATTTTAAATGCCATTTTCTTAATGTCTTTCATTTTTTGTAAAGCACTTTGAATTGCCTTGTGTTGAAAAGTATAAATAAACGTGCCTTGATGCACTTTGATTAGAATCAGGTACGTTTAGTCATACAAGGAATGTTCTTTGGTCTTTGTTGCTGTGAACATAAACATCTAAACAATAGGTTGCAAAGTCGGTAATACAAAATAAAAAACGCATATAACTTTAACTATATATGTATTTGTTATTCCTTTCTTTTCACTATATCTGGAAAGTGTCTTTGAGCACCTGTAAAAGCGCTAACAACATAAATCTATTATTATTATATATAAGGATAACAAAGTATTTTTAAGAAACATTCTAGCATGAAAAAGGTAAAGTATTTACACCACATTTTGAATGGAACTAGATTCACGTTTCCCTAAATGTTCTGATGATATTCAGGCATTTCCACGAGACCTCGCCGCCAGGCCCGGGTCCAGAGCAGAATGACTCGGGGTGCATCTGAGGCTGCGGCCCCACGAGGACGAAAACGGCTAAACGCATAGGATTAACGCAAACGGCTTCCGTCCACATGCAATAATTATCCGGATAGTGTCTGCCCACACGAGCTCCAACCGCTGGAGAAGCTGCAGTACATATGCAGGAGCCTCTACGTGGCGCTGTAACTTCCTCCACAAAAGCAGCGAAGAAGCATGGTTGTCATGGTTGCCCTTCTGTTTATTCTCCGCGGTGGGGGCCGAGGGAACCGGGCAGAGTTTTTCGACAGTCAGCGTGTATTAAAGTTGAAATCTTCCGGACAAAATGATAAAAGTGCCGGTCAAAGGTCTTCTTTGTTATTTATTGAGCTTTAAAACAAATGAATAACGACTCTATATAATATAATGATAAAATACACAGAGCCTCTCTTTTTCCTCCCTCTCTTCAGACAGCGTCAGTGTCTGTCTCATGCAGCAGCTCATCCAGTAATCAGTGACCCGGCCGACTGTAAAAATAAACATATTTATAACTAGTTTAGTTTGAGAGGTAATTAAAATAGCTAAGGTGATGATCTGACTTGAAGTGTGTGTTTTGCTGCAGCGGGAGGAGCTGCAGGTGAGCAGAGCTGCGTGTCTCCGTCCTGTCAGATTACACTTCACTCGCGAGAGAAAGAGAAATAATCTGAATTCAGGGTGCAGTTTACTTTGACGCGGGGTGAGCAGCAGAGGTGGGGAGAGGCGGGGCTATTGCCTCATCATTATTGCTGTAGATGTTGCACAAACAACTGTAGCATGGTCAATAGCGTCCGGAGCACGATAGCAACTCTGCGATCCGCCATTGTTGTTGTTGTTGGTGGCGAAACACTTCAGCACTGGCGCGGGGTAAGCGGAGGTGAGCAGAAGAGGTGGGGAGAGGCGGGGCTATTGCGCAATCACTATCAGTGATCTGAAAATGTCCGTATAGGGCGCACACACGGAGCCGTTTGACCCCCCAGAGAGTGGCGTATGCATTTCTATCCAGGACCCGTTGTCGTTTCCTCAGTCGTTTAGTGCCGTATTCGGTCGTCCTCGTGTGGCCGAACGGTCTATATGACACTAAACAGTAACGCAAACGACCGAATTCGTCCTCGTGGGGCCGCAGCCTGAGATTAGAGAGGGTGCAGCGGTAAAGTGCTATTTTTATAAATTGGGAGTGGACCTAACACCCTCTAGGGCAGTGCTTCTCAAAGTGTGGTCCGCGAACCACTGGTGGTCCGTGAGCGCCCCCTAGTGGTCCGTGAGTATATTGGTAACATTACACATTTGAAATAAATAAATACATTTAAGTTTTCCGCACTCTCGCGGGAATATCTCCGCAATGGAACGAGCTTTCTATTGCATGATAAAGCCCAAGGCAACACCTTCGTCACACATGTTGCCACTTGTTTGTACCATTTTCAGGCGATTTATAATTTGTTCTAGAAAAACGATGTGTTTTGGGATATTTGTGGAGTTAGGTGGTCCGCGAGTGTTTTTTTATTGGTTAAGTCCTTGGTATGAAAAAGTTTGAGAAACACTGCTCTAGGGGGTCCTCATCTCCTCTAGGAGGGTCCTCACCTCCTCTAGGGGGATCCGGGGGCATGCTCCCCCGGGAAGATTTTTTAAATGTTGAAGTTAAAAGCATCAATCTGGTTACTTTGAGAGCAACATGAAGAGATGGGTCTATGTGCTCTTTGCTTGATCATGCCTTCCCAGTCCCTTTTCACGTAGCCTATAAGAGCATGGCGCCAGTTGTGTTGAAGGCATCTGACTTACTTGAACCGAAATGTCTACATGCAGAAGATGGCATCTTTTTTTACATGAATATTCAGCCAATCTCTGTTGTGAGACCATGAGCTGCAAAATGAGTGCCTCCCCCCACTGGACAGGCGAGTTGGGCACTTTTTTAAATACACCTGGGCCGACTCTGTTTTGCCGAGGTCTTCTGGCACTTGCGGGCCGCCGAGGGGTGGCGGTGTTTGGGGCAACGAAGACGGCTGCGGCTGCTCCGCCTCCGTGGGCGAGGCGGGCAAGCCGGCGAGGCGGGCAAAGCCGGCGAGTCGGGCGTTAGTGTCCACTAGGGGTGTAACGGTTCACAAACATTTCGGTTCGGTACGTACCTCGGTTTTTTGGTCACGGTTCGGTTCGGTACGTTTTCGGTACAGCAGAATTTTTTTTCACAAAACAAAACATATATATATTTTTTTATTATTATTAAACTGTGAATAATGTATTCACTCAAATAAATACAAAATATAATCAAATGAACATTAAGGTGCAGCATTTCGATGAACTGAAATAATCTGTATCTGAACTGTACTGTACTGTACTACCTAAGCAGCCAGCTTGACATTAGGACTGGCTTGTCATTGTATTTTCATGTTGTCTAAAGAAAGATGAACTTGTCCACATGGCTGCTGAAAGGGCAGATCTGCTGGCACTAGCAACGTCTCCTGCCGTGGAGAACACCCTCTCGCTAGGGACAGAGGTAGCAGATACAGCCAGGTAGCGCTTTGCTAACATGGCAACATAAGGATACTTGGCGTTTATAATAGCTTTGACTCGGTCTGAAGTTTTTGCGAGTGGTGGAGGCTAAATGCTAGCGGGAGTTGGGTTTGCACTTCAGTCTTTTTTCTTTTGGTACCGGTGATATTCACGTTCGGGTGATGCCTTTTCAAGAGTGTGCAAGTTTGATGTATTGCCAGCCGCGTAACCAATGTTAGTTGAACAATGCCGACAAACAGCTTTGGTTCGGTCCACCTGTCTTTGTCCGTCATCCTTGTACGTAACTGCGATAGCAAAATGTTCCCAAACCGGAGACTTCAATGATGCTGGAGGATTTTCGAGCTCAACTTTATCTGCGTTCGCCATTTCGACAGTTCCTCAAATGACCGACTAAATTTGAACGCATCCCTCTGACCAGCTCTCATAGCATGCCCTCTCGTCCAATGAAATGACTTGCTCGCTCTATGACGCGCTGAGCCCAATGGGAGCAAATTACTCTGAATGCTGCGACGCAGCACCTCAGATTACTTCCAAGAAGTTGTTCACTTTCTCAATTTTTTACGTTTAACGTTATATTCGTTCGGTACACTTCGGTACACACGTGTACCGAACCGAAGGGCCCGTACCGAATAATTTCGGTACGGGTACGTGTACCGTTACACCCCTAGTGTCCACGACAGTGGCCGCGGGTAACGTAATGTCCCCATGATCTGAACTGTTATACCTGCAGTAGATGCTGCTGGAGATAAGGGCTGGTTGTTTTATCCATTTTCTGATGTCCATCACTGACTGCTGTGTAAGCACCTTGCAGATGATGAACGCGCAGCGGCACAGGTCACACGCACCTGACATAATAATAACGTTACTTACCGTTTAAATTGACCAAATAAATGCAGACAATGTAATTTAACCACAATTACAATTTATTTTATTTCAACTAAATTCTTCTTCTTATTATTATTATTATATATGTCATTTTTTTCACTTTTTTTTTTTATTTCACTTTTCATTTTTCAAATGAGGGTGCATAACGACTCAACTGAGGGTGCATAACGACTCAACTGAGGGTGCAATGCACCCTTATGCACCCCCGTAGAACCGGGCCTGTCGCCCTACACAGAAACATCGCTCTAACCCTGAAGTCAGAAACACTACCTCTCTGAAACACACGCACATTAAGACATTTCTGAAACAAGATTAAAATACATCTTCGTTTTCTCCAAATGATGACTTCGTAGTTTAACATCTCTCTTTTCTCGGGAAAGTCTGGAACATGTCGCCGAATATGAAGTTTAATATTATACACAGCTTTCAATATCGATCTCTCTCTTGATCCTTTGAGATCAGATAATGTGCTACTATTTCCAACATGGACTCTTCGTCACGAGCCGTTTGTGACACGCATGTTTAATGTTTCTGATGTCCCTTCTCCGGAATACTCTTAGCTCCTAATCCACGCTCTGATGGTGAGGCTTCTTACCCGATAGGCTCTGATCTCTTTGCCTCACCCTCTTTCTGCCTCCATCTCTTTGCCTCAGTTAATGTGATGAGAAACCTTGTGAAGTCGGTGTGACACACACTGAGTCTTCTCATTTGTCAGTGTGTGTGTGTGTGTGTGTGTGTGTGTGTGTGTGTGTGTGTGTGTGTGTGTGTGTGTGTGTGTGTGTGTGTGAGTATGAGTGTGTGTGAGTATGAGTGTGTGTGTGTGTGTGTGTGTGTGTGTGTGTGTGTGTGTGTGTGTGTGTGTGTGTGTGTGTGAGAGAGTGTGTGTGGTCTAGCATTACTATACTTGTGGGGACCTACATCTGTTTACATAGTCACGTGTGGGGACTGGCTTCCCTTATGGGGACAAAATGGAGGTCCCCATAAGGGGATCATTAATGTTAGGGTGAAGACTTGGTTAGGGTCAGGCATGTGTTGGTTATGGTTAAGGTTAGGATAAGTCTCCAGGAAATGCATGTAAGTCAATGTAATGTCCCCTGAAGTGATGTATACATGGTATGTGTGTGAGTGTGAGTGTGAGTGAGTGAGTGAGTGAGTGAGTGTGTGTGTGTGTGTGTGTGGGCAGGTTTCTCTTTGACTATGTAATTGGTTGTAGAGGTGTCAGGTCATGGAGTGTGTCTGGCCACCTGTGTGTGTGTGTTTCTACACGATAACGAAGAGAGAACATCTTGACAAATGCTTCGACATGTGTCTTCATTACGCGCTCGCTCTGTCTGAATGAATTAGCATGTCTGTGTGTAAATGTTGAACAGGCGTCTTCTACAGACATCTCTTCTTGCTCGCTCTGTCTTTGCCTATCGCACATCTCAATAACCGCTGATCCAGTCCACTTTACCCGAAGCATTCTTAAGTAACCATGAAGAACACAGCATCTCAATCTATGGATTGTTCCCATGTTCTGCTAGTCCTCTCGTATCATTAGACATGGTAGAATAATGAAGAAAGAGGGTCAAGTCAAAACTGAACATGTTACTATACATTAATGCCGCAGTTTACATGAATCTCGTACTCATTTTAATATCAACAAACCAGAAAACCCAGAGCAGACGACTTCCTTGCACTTAAAAATAAAAGCACTTCCTGTCAAACATTTCAAAGTGAAACAGAATGATACCCTTATATTTAGAGCTAAATCAGGAAACAATATGCTTCAACATTTCTCCTGTGACTGGAATGACAGTAAGCAAATAAAGAAATGATTTCAATGCTTTAAACCAAACAATTCACAACATTCTCCAACAGAGTTGGAGCATCCGTCACCAACAAGCCAGAGAGAAGTCTGCCAACGTCCAAAGCTTCCTCAAAAGCAATAGGAAATACCAGAAAACATATCTCATGAATGCTTTGTGCTATTGGGTCCATATTTGGTGGACATGTGTAGATGTGATGTCTGAGTGAACAGGACCAATTTGATTCCATTCGGCCAAGAGGTGGCGCTAAAGCAGCCTTTTCTAAACGTAAAGGAACAATCTGCCTGTTATCTGGGCATCACGATGCTTCACATAAGGTAATGAAGTACTGTTCATTCAACAAGCTTCAACTAAAGTAGATCTGCAAGAGTCCGGAAGAAAATTGAATCTGGACCAGTTGTTGGTGTTTGATCCAGTTTCGCTCAGAGCTCAAAGTTTGCTCAAATGTCGTGGACGGAAAAAGTATTGCAAATGATTCCATCTCCCAAGTGCTTTGTGCTTTTGGGTCCACATTTGGTGGACATGTGTAGATGTGATGTCTGAGTGACCCGGACCAATTTGGTTCCATTCGGCCAAGAGGTGGTGCTAAAGCACCATTTTCTAAACGTAAAGGAACAATATGCCTGTTATCTGGGCATCACGATCCTTCACATATCTGAAGTATTGTTCATTCAATTCGCTTCAACTAAAGTAGATCTGCAAGGAACAGAAAACATTTTTATCCGGACCAGTTGATCCAGTTTCGCTCGGAGCTCAAAGTTCGCTCGAAAAAATAAAAAAAGTGCTTTGTGCTTTTGCAACAATATTTGGTGGACATTTATGAAGAAATATCGTCGTCGGTCCGACAGCATACATAACTTCTATTAAAAAGTAATTGCAGAGAAAATAGAAATTGAACTATGTCTGAATATTACGTTTTTAAGACTTAAAGGGGGGGTAGGTAAGTCTGAGAAACCGGCTCGAGATACACTTGTTATATTCCATGGAATGCTCTCAACATCCCGATAGCAATGAATATCTGAAGTGCTTTGAAGCCGTGGCGCTGTAAAAAGCACGACCAATCATCTGAGCCGGCTAAAGTCACTGGATGGCCTACCTGCCTGTCAGCCTTCCATCTGGGCACACACTAATCTCGTGCCCTCATTGGTCACGTGCGCGTTCGTGCGTGTTGGAGGAGGGGCTCTGTGAGGAAGTGGCAGATTTCTTCCGGCTGTGTATTTTCAAACTCTAGCCACTCCAGCTGGTTTCTCCAAAATGACCTACCCCACCTTTAAAGGCATGCTGACCTCTGACCTTTTTAGAGTCTAATCTTTTCCCTTTCCCTTAAAACACAGCAGTAATCATATCATCAGGTTATGGGATGTTTGAGACAACACTCTTATCTCAGCTTGGACTTGGAAGATGCTTTCAAAGGTAATAGAAAAGTTAACGGAAAGTAAAACTACGTCTGGAAATCTTAAGGCGTGACTACAAGAGTCTTAAAGACATTCCTGAGTTATCTTTACTCTTTTTTTATTGCTATTGAATTCAGCCACTGAAACTTTAAAGCACCGCACTTGTACCTTTCGGAAACACCAGTAAAATGTTATCAGGTTATGAGCCATCAGAGATAGCTAGTCTAAATGGAAGTGTTAATTTCCCTGTGTTCTGCCTGAGAGGACTGAGTGTGCTGCCTTAATAAAGAGATATGGGAGGATAAGGAACCTTATTGTCTATTACAAAAAACCCAATGGAGCAAAAGAGAGAGTTGGGGTATCTGAAAAGCATCAAATACATATCCTCAGAGGTGTGTGTGTGTGTGTGTGTGTGTGTGTGTGTGTGTGTGTGTGTGTGTGTGTGTGTGTGTGAGCTCATCAGATAGACTTCACCCTGCTCTCCCTTAGGTCCTCACAAATACAGCGACCACATGTGAAGTGGATGTGATGAACGGTCCTTCAGATAAAAGGACAGCCAGACATACATAAAGAGATTCCTCCCTGTATATTTCAAGATACCGCTACAGCGCCACCTATTGGCCGAATGGCGCCAAATTGGTCACACTTCCTCAGACATCATATCTACACTTGTGCACCAAATGTGGTCCCAATAGCATGACATGTTCATGAGATACGACATGTTTTAGTTGGATATGTTCTGATAGACGGGGAAACTTGGAGGCTTTTTGGGTTAGAACGATGATGTGTTTCTTATTTGGGTTTGATCACTCGATGTGTAGGAGGAGTAGCATAAAGGCCCTGACACACCAAGCAGTCGCCAGAGGACTCGCCTACGCCTGGTGTGTCAGGGCCGAAACACAGATCTGGGCTCAATTCAAGATGGGGGGGAAATCGACTGAGAGCTTTTCAGTGAAAGACTTGCAGATATCGAACCATCTACTCAACGCAAAGAAGATTGGATTAATGGTGGTGTAGATTTTCAAATGGCTACAACGGTCGTGCCACCTGCTGTCATTGAACCCTGGCAAGGACACTCCAACACAAAGCAGAAGGACTTCAAATGGTTTTGCTTATTTCAAGCGATTTGAGTTGTTTACTCGTGGTTAATTGTAAATGTTGTCCATATACTTGAAACACTTGACATCTTGCCCAGTATGTGTCGAACGTCTCGTCAGAACACGTCTCTACTCCTGATATAAGGCATGATCACTTCAGAAGTAACCAGAGGCGCGGGAAGGTATTTTGAGTGGGGGTGCTGAGGTGCTGGACTCCAGTGAACACTATTACGGGCTCTATAGAGCACACACTAAAGAACACGCACTACAGAGCATGCACTATAGAGCGTGCACTATAGAGCACGCACTATAGAGCACGCACAAAAGCACTCCCCACACACAAACACACAGTACACCCGCGACTGTTACAATGAAGGCTCGATAATCAGCTCACGGCATATAGGCGGGGGTAAAGTGCTATTTTTACAAGTGGGGAGCGGTCCTCACCTCCTCTAGGGGGGACCTCACCTCCTCTAGGTCCTCACCTCCTCGAGGTCCTCACCTCCTCTAGGTCCTCACCTCCTCTAGGTGGGACCTCACCTCCTCTAGGGGGGACCTCACCTCCTCTAGGGGGGACCTCACCTCCTCTAGGGGGGACCTCACCTCCTCTAGGGGGGACCTCACCTCCTCTAGGGGGGTCCTCACCTCCTCTAGGGGGGACCTCACCTCCTCTAGGTCCTCACCTCCTCAAGGGGGGTCCGGGGTCTGTCTCTCTCTCTGTCTCTATGTCTCTCTGTCTCTCCCTCTCCCTCTCTCTCTCCCTCTCAGTCTCTCTCTCTCTCTCCCTCTCGCTCTCTCTCTCCCTCTCGCTCTCTCTCTCCCTCTCGGTCTCTCTCTGTCTCTCTCTCTGTCTTCCCTCTCTCTCCCTCTCTCTCTTCTCTCGCTCTCTCTCTCTGTCTCTATGTCTCTCTGTCTCCCTCTCTCTCCCTCTCTCTCTCTCTCTCTCTCTGTCTCTCTCTCTCCCTCTCTCCCTCTCTCTCCCTCTCTGTCTCTCTCTGTCTCCCTCTCTCTCCCTCTCTCTCCCTCTCTCTCTCTCTCCCTCTCTGTCTCTCCCCTCTCTCTCTGTCTCTCTCTCTCCCTCTCTCTCTCTCTGTCTCTCTCTCTCTGTCTCTCTCTCCCTCTCCCTCTCCCTCTCCCTCTCTCTCTCTGTCTCCCTCTCCCTCTCTCTCTCTTCTCTCTCTCTCCCGCCCATGGAAGTAACACTGCAGTATCGGGTCTTGTTTTTAGACAGGCATCATCTTGTTCAGTCAACATTGTATTTACACATGTATTACTCATCAGAAAACCCAAAGCCTTTGAGCAGCTTATTGTCCAACAGCGTCTGCTGATTCTGGTCAGCATGAGTTCTCCAGATAATACAAGATGTGATTTCTCTAAATATATATCTTCTTATTATAAGTTCTCTCACCAGCTGATGTGCACTTGATCTATTGGTAGATTGTTTGCTTATTTCCAGTGAAAACAGCTTGATGTCCTTCTTGTTCAACTTGTTTCAGCCGTGGACTCCATGAGATGTGACACACTGCAAAGGTCACGGTTTGTTATTCAGAGTTAGACGTGCTTCAGACTAAATGTTACTTACACACAGATGTTCCTTCTGCACACGATACGTCTGATTTACAGTGTGTCTCCCTCTCTCTCTCTCTCTCTGGTTCCTTCTGCACACGATACGTCTGATTTACAGTGTTTCCTCTCTCCTCGCGCCCTATTTGATTGCCTCCTCTTGTCCTCCACACTCTCCCTTCGTCTCATTTCCTCGCTTCGCTGAGTTTCACTCATTCTGAAAATCATCTCCTTCTCGTGGAGTCGTTTGACTGAAGAGGAGGAGGAGGAGCCTCATCTCTGCAGGAGTGGGAAATGATAAGACGTCCATTTTCTCCTGCGCTTCCTCTTCAATCAGACTCAAACTTCTCCTCCCCTCCACTCGCACCCTCCTCCTGCTCCTGCCACTGGAGGAGGCCGTGTGATTGGTCAGGGGTGATCTCTGCAACCCGCTGGAGAGCAGAGCCTCCGTGAGGAAAGTGAAAGGTAATGAGCTGCCGGCAGGAACCACGCTCTCCTAATACGATATTCCTCTCAGAGTGAAGCCGTAACGTCGTTAGCTGCAGACGTGAAGATGGACATGTTCCAATTCTCTAGATGGACCTGTGGTTGTGTTGGAGAGCATGAGCAACTCACTGGATGTGCTCCATGCAGTCCACCGCCTCTCTCCCTGATGTTCATATATACAGGGTGTGAAAGCAGACCTCTGTGTGCTTTGCTGTTTTGCATTTCACATGGAGAGCAGTGAAGGCATGCGTTATCAGAGGCTCCTAAGCGCTCCGATACTCACAGTTAAGTCAAACGACCATTTTACTCCTGCATGAGGTTTACAAGTGAGTCATGTATCAGTGCAACAAACTGTGACACAAATATCCACACAATAAAAACAAATACATTAGAAACAGTGAACGTGCTTCTTTAAATCTGAAAGTCTGCAGCAAAAACTGAAACGTTGTCTAATTCCTGTTGATCAATAATAAGGGTGATTTTCACTATCTGGCCATTTTGACATTGAACGCATCGTCTTCCCATCGCCAAGATCAACACCTACGATGACTTCTCAATTATTGGTTGTTTTTATTTCAGGAAAATAGAGATCCCGGATGAGCCCCCATTTGTCACGTCCCCACTAAGGTCTAGGGGACCTGGAGACAATAACGTACAACCAATAATTATGAGAGAGTCAGAGTAAAGGTTGACAAAAGGTTTATTCCTTGTAACCTATCATAACATAACAATTAAACAGAAACACTCTGTTGGTGAGGAGGAGGAGGAGGAGGAGGAGGAGGAGGAGGAGGAGGAGGAGGAGGAGGAGGAGGAGGAGGAGGAGGAGGAGTCAAAGGATTGTGCCAAACTAAAGAAACAAGCATAACAAAACCAGGCCTATCTCTACAACTCTCCTTTGAAACCAAACTCAAACAAAAACCCTCACTAACTAACTACAAAGAATTTGACAAAACAATATACAGGGGTGGCAACAATCCGCTTACCTAGTGTGTCTAAACAATAGTTAGCTCGGTGGTGAGAAATGTACAGGGTACCCCAGACTTACCTAACTCCTCCACCTCTCAACACACACACATTAACAAAGGTCAGAGTATTCAAAGAGCTTTCGTTGCTAAACACAGCCGTGTTCCTTCCTCAGCAACAGGCCCAGAGTGAGAGAGAGAAGACTTCCTGGGTGCCTCCTTTATGGTCGGCCCTGGCTGCTGATAGGCCAGCTGAGGGTGAGAGGATCCAATCAGCTATCAGACTCAGGTGCACAGGCATATATACGTGTGGGGGTGTTACGTGCCAGGCAGGCTGTACATGTGTGGTTTTCCTTCCCTCCTGTGTCCCTAAGTACCTGTACTGGCAGCTGGTCTTTAGGATCCCCTGTTAAAGAAACAAAGCCCTTGGAAATAAAAGGTTTGAAACAGGGATCAGGTACATCATCTTCCTGGGACATTTCTATTTCTGCTAGGGAAACTCCTTTAATGAGTCCCATGCCTTTTGGCGTTTGAAAGCGTTGCGAAAATTGTTGTTTACGCTTTAAGAAATGACACCCTGAAATAAGGTGTCCTGTTTTATGGCAGTAGTTACACTCACGGGCCCCCGTGGAGGTGATGGTGGTCCTCTAGACCTTTCAAAAGTTGTTGAGCCAAGATCAGGTCTTCCGGTTTGTGATATTGAAGCTTTATCTGGGCGCAAGGGTGAAGAAAACACAGTCTTGTGAGTGAGCATAAATTCATCCGCCAAAACAGCTGCCTTAGCCAGTGAAGTGACCTTCTGTTCATTTAAGAATATCACCATCCTTTCAGGCAAAGAATTCTTAACATCTTCCAAGAGAAGTAACTGACGAAGACTCTCAAAATGATCCTTCACTTCATTAGCCGCACACCATTTATCAAAGAAAATGCCCTTCTCTCGCGCAAACTCAACAAATGTCTGCGAAGCAGACTTGTTATGGTTTCTGAACTTTTGTCCGTAGGCCTCCGGCACAAGCTCATAAGCACGCAATATCGACTCTTTAAGCACTTTGTACGGCAAGCTTTCGTCCAAAGAAAGTGAAGATACCACTTCTTGAGCCTTACCTACTAATTTGCACTGAAGTAGGATTGGCCACATGTCTTTAGGCCAGACTAGTGCGGTAGCAATTCTCTCAAAAGCACACAAATATGAGTCAACCTCTGACTCTCTAAAAGTTGGCACTAAAGCAATATTTTTACTAACATCAAAACTCTTTGTGTGAGAGACTGTATGCGAAGGTCTTGACCTCTCAAATGTCTGCTCTGAAGAGATTCTCAGGGCATCAACGTCAAGCCGCTTTAACGTGATTTCTTTCTCAGCTTCTATTTCTAACTTGCGAATCTGCAGCCTGTGTTCATAGTCCGCTCTACGCTCCTTTTCCTGGCCCTCCATCTGAAGACGGACAAGACGAACTTTTAGTTTGGCATCACTACTTGCACCTAAGCTACCCGGAGAGAAAGCCTCAAACCTAGGAAGCGTTGCAGGAGGAGCTTCAGGACTAAACTTGTCAACTCTAGGTGTAGCTAACTCTTTCCCTATCATCTTCAATAGACACTTCAGCCCTAGGCTGAGTTGACATGCTTGGGATTACAAGAATCTTTAACTCCTCTAGTTTTTGCAGGATTTTCTCTCATCTCTTTTTTTACTTTATACTTGTCTACTGAAATGTTAAAGTGAGCTGCAATACATAACATGTCATCTTTGCGACAGGAATACAACGTATCAACACTTGGACTTTCAATAAAGTCCTGTAAGTCAAAACCCATTTTTCAGCCAATGTACAACACCTACGATGACTTCTCAATTATTGGTTGTTTTTATTTCAGGAAAATAGAGATCCCGGATGAGCCCCCATTTGTCACGTCCCCACTAAGGTCTAGGGGACCTGGAGACAATAACGTACGTAATTATGAGAGAGTCAGAGTAAAGGTTGACAAAAGGTTTATTCCTTGTAACCTATCATAACATAACAATTAAACAGAAACACTCTGTTGGTGAGGAGGAGGAGGAGGAGGAGGAGGAGGAGGAGGAGGAGGAGGAGGAGGAGGAGGAGTCAAAGGATTGTGCCAAACTAAAGAAACAAGCATAACAAAACCAGGCCTATCTCTACAACTCTCCTTTGAAACCAAACTCAAACAAAAACCCTCACTAACTAACTACAAATAATTTGACAAAACAATATACAGGGGTGGCAACAATCCGCTTACCTAGTGTGTCTAAACAATAGTTAGCTAGGTGGTGAGACATGTACAGGGTACCCCAGACTTACCTAACTCCTCCACCTCTCAACACACACACATTAACAAAGGTCAGAGTATTCAAAGAGCTTTCGTTGCTAAACACAGCCGTGTTCCTTCCTCAGCAACAGACCCAGAGTGAGACAGAGAAGACTTCCTGGGTGCCTCCTTTATGGTCGGCCCTGGCTGCTGATAGGCCAGCTGAGGGTGAGAGGATCCAATCAGCCATCAGACTCAGGTGCACAGGCAGATACCGATCAGCTGCTGATTAGCTGTGCAGAAGACAGGGAGAAGAGAGAAACACAGGAGGGAAGGAAAACCACACATGTACAGCCTGCCTGGCACGTAACAAGGTATTTGTGGGAGTTATAGAAGTATAATATCTTGGTATAATGTGTGTTTGGTGGCGTGGTCATTATTCTTTAGAGTCATTGCGTGCCTATTGGTTTGAACACGATCCGTGTATCCATCACTTCCTGGTCTTCTCTAAAGAAGAGGGACCAATGGAAACGTTGTCATGTTGCCGTTGTTCAGCATGGAAACATTCATTAGCTAACAATGACATTATTGTTCTATTAATATAAAGGGAGGTCAGGTACTCTTTAAAACAGCTGCTAGTTATGGGTACTTTCTACTGAAGTACACTTCAAAGCCTCTTTACTTTGACTTGAGTAACGAAGTTTAGTCAGTACTTCTACTTTCACCAGAGTATTTTTAAACACGAGTATCTTCTACTTGAGGAAAGGATGTACCTTAACATCTCTGATTGTATAGGTTAAGGGGCGGGACATCACTAAGCGGTGAACCAATCACAACAGAGCTGGCTAGCTATTTTTACATAAACATAAGAAGTAGAAATGTGCATTAAAAAGTAAAATTAGTACATAAACTATTAAGGTTATAGGTCGAATAAAAAAAAGTATGTTTGAAAGGTCTCGAGATACGGCGGCTGGTTTTATAAAGGACTTATTAAATGTAATCAGTGGATGAAACACTTTGCAGGATGTTTTACGGCGTCGACCTTTGATTGAAGGTCGCACTTTACGACCGGTCCGTTATCGTTTCAGAAAGGAAAGGCAGCTAAAGTTCAGCGGCGGATGAATCATTGTTTGTTTGTTGAGAGGGATGCTGCGCATGTCAATATGGCCGCTGGGTGATAAACAGAAACAGCAGCGAGGCGTTCAGGGGACGCCGTAAATCTGTCAAACTCACAACGGTTCTGTTTCTCCAGCTTCAGGTCTTTAGATGGAGAGCTGCAGGAATGAGTCCTAAACCCAGGAATGAGCATTTTGATTTCCAAGAAAAAAATCCAAATTCCAAAATAAAATATTCAGATTTACCGGAAAAATAAATCAGAACATTTTAAAGATGATTTGCCCCAAAAACATTTTTCATTCAGTAACAAAATAATTGATTATACATGAAAAACAATTATCCATTTTGATGCCGATGACACAGCCATCTTTCTTAATCAGTTAGAGGTTACTTTGGAGTTTCTTCAGAGACAGAAACTCCACATGTATCAGCTGGTATCCTCACATGCCCTCACATGCCCTCACATGCCCTCACATGCCCTCACATGCCCTCACATGTCCTCACATGCCCTCACATGCCCTCACATGTCCTCACATGCCCTCACATGCTCTCACATGTCCTCACATGCCCTCACATGCCCTCACATGCCCTCACATGCCCTCACATGCCCTCACATGCCCTCACATGTCCTCACAGGCATGAGGCCTCAGCACGGGGAGGCTCGAGTCTGATGGAGCCATGAATCTCCAAAGAGGGAGACTCTTAAATCTGTTCTGTGCCTCTAAAGCAGGGGTGGGGAACCTCCGGCCTCCGGGCCTTATACGGCCCGCGAGACAATTTGGTACGGCCCTCGAGGTAATTTATAAACACACGCAAAAAATAAAAAAATGAAAGAAATCTAGACCGCAAAAAAATTAAACAAGCGAGTGCCTGTTTTTCCTGGCCAAGGTCAGGGTCCTTGAACACAACACGAGCCTAACGTGTCATCACGTGGTATATGTCTCGACTGACAGGGGTGCAGTTCTGACGGAGAGCACCAGAACGCCGCTCCAGCACTTCAGAAATTGCAGTACCGATAAGTCCATACACATACCGTAGTTTCTGCGGGTCTGTGTCTTTAGTTGAAAGCCCAGTGGCGATCTGCTCATCTGTCATACTGATCAGACAGTCAATAACTGTGTTGTTATCATTAGCATCTGGTTAGCTAGCTATGCTAACGAATATAAGAAGCTTTGTCTACAACCAGTGAGGTAAAGGCACATCTTTATATGATCATTATAGTTATTAAAAAAATAAGAGAATAAAGTAAACAGGTATAAAATACTATATGACAGTTATTAATAAAGAAGAATACAGTTTGAAAGGGGAGTGATTTGTCAAATATCCATAAATTAAAAGAAAATCTGCTTACAGTTGTGTTTGGGTGTTGAGAGATGTGTCCATAGATCTCCTAATGTTGCTCTCAAAGTGCACCAGATTGATGCTTTTAACTTCAACATTTAAAAAAAAATCTTCCCAGGGGAGCATGCCCCCCAGACCCCCCTAGAGGAGGTTAGGTCCCCCCCCCACTTAAATAATGTTCACATGGATAGGAAACTAAATACATTTGCAAACATCTTGTGTCCATATCTTTCTGTTTTGGTGGTCACGCCACACCCTGCACGTGCACGTGCATGCGTGAGTCATGGTGAGATATCTGGATTAAGAGGTTGCTTTTTCTTTGCACAGAATGAAATGAATGGGCTGTGATTTTAGTTTTTTTAAGCAGAGGTCAATAACTTGTACGGCCCTCTGAGGATATTGTAAAAATTGAAATGGCCCTTGAGAGGAAAAACGTTCCCCACCCCTGCTCTAAAGGATATGAGTGATGGGAGTAATGAGCTGAACATGGGGACACATTCCATCTTGTACCAGAGTAAAAGTAGAAGTACTCAGATATTGTACTTTAGTAAAAGTAGAAATACTCACATCTTGTGATTGTTTAAGGTAGAAGTACTCAGATCTGGTACTTGAGTAAAAGTAGAAGTACTCAGATATTGTGCTTGAGTAAGGTAGAAGTACTCAGTTATTGTACTTGAGTAAAAGTAGAAGTACTCAGATCTTGTGCTTGAGTAAGGTAGAAGTACTCAGTTCTTGTACTTGAGTAAAAGTACTCAGATCTTGTGCTTGAGTAAAAGTAGAAGTACTCAGATCTTGTACTTTAGTAAAAGTAGAAGTACTCACATATTGTGATTGTTTAAGGTAGAAGTACTCAGATCTGGTACTTGAGTAAAAGTAGAAGTACTCAGTTATTGTACTTGAGTAAAAGGAGAAGTACTCAGATCTTGTACTTGAGTAAAAGTAGAAGTACTCAGATATTGTACTTGAGTAAAAGTAGAAGTACTCAGATCTGGTAATTGAGTAAAAGTACTCAGATCTTGTGCTTGAGTAAAAGTAGAAGTACTCAGATCTTGTACTTTAGTAAAAGTAGAAGTACTCACATATTGTGATTGTTTAAGGTAGAAGTACTCAGATCTGGTACTTGAGTAAAAGTAGAAGTACTCAGATCTTGTACTTGAGTAAAAGTAGAAGTACTCAGATATTGTACTTGAGTAAAAGTAGAAGTACTCAGATCTGGTAATTGAGTAAAAGTAGAAGTACTCAGTTATTGTACTTGAGTAAAAGTAGAAGTACTCAGATCTTGTACTTGAGTAACAGTAGAAGTACTCAGTTCTTGTAGTTGAGTGAAAGTAGAAGTACTGTGTGTAGGAATACTCTATTACAGTAAAAGTCCTGCATTCAAAATGTCCCTGAAGTAAAAGTAGAAAAGTATTATCATCAAAATATAGTTAAAGTCCCAAAAGTAAAAGTAGTCATTGTGCAGATTGGTTTCAGAATAATATGCCCCCCCCCCCCTTATCACCTGAATGTCCTCCTTGAGCCCCATTGTTTGGTTGCTGTAGGAAATAAAGTACTGCAAAGCTCGCAGTATGTGCCGCTCCAACTGCATGGCCTTTCATTGGCTGTATTTCTGATTAGGAGACCCCAGCTCTGTCAATCTGAGACCTGTCTGTTCACTCCTCAGTTTCTTTGTGTCTATATTCCTGGGTTACATCAGGCAGGGTGTGAATGTTTTATACATGGAGGCTGCCCTGCTGGGCTCTGCAGTGATGAAGGTGTTTCAGTTATTCACCTCCTGTATCTCTGCAGTAGTTTGAGGAAACTGCAGCAGTAACTCAATCAGGAAAATACTTACATTTATGATAATTAGACATTTAGATCAGCAGGATAATCTCCACATATTGACACCACTTTAAGATTTATGAATTAAAAAGCTAATGTTGGGCTGGAAATGAACTACAGCTCAGTCACATGACTTCACGTCACCACCGCTAAGCTAAAGGAGGCTAATGTTGGGCTATAAAGGAACTACAGCACGGTCACATGACTTCACGTCACCACCGCTAAGCTAAAGGAGGCTAATGTTGGGCTATAAAGGAACTACAGCACGGTCACATCACTTCATGTCTCCACCGCTAAGCTAAAGGTGGCTAATGTTGGGCTATAAAGGAACTACAGCACGGTCACATGACTTCACGTCTCCACCGCTAAGCTAAAGGTGGCTAATGTTGGGCTATAAAGGAACTACAGCACGGTCACATGACTTCACGTCACCACCGCTAAGCTAAAGGAGGCTAATGTTGGGCTATAAAGGAACTACAGCATGGTCACATGACTTCACGTCACCACCACTAAGCTAAAGGTGGCAAATATTGGGCTATAAAGGAACTACAGCACGGTAACATGACTTTACGTCTCCACCGCTAATCTAAAGGTGGCTAATGTTGGGCTATAAAGGAACTACAGCACGGTCACATGAGTTCACGTCACCATGCTAAGCTAAAAGAGGCTAATGTTGGGCTATAAAGGAACTACAGCACGGTCACATGACTTCACGTCACCACCGCTAAGCTAAAGGTGGCAAATATTGGGCTATAAAGGAACTACAGCACGGTCACATGACTTCACGTCACCACCGCTAAGCTAAAGGTGGCAAATATTGGGCTATAAAGGAACTACAGCACGGTCACATGACTTTACGTCTCCACCGCTAATCTAAAGGTGGCTAATGTTGGGCTATAAAGGAACTACAGCACGGTCACATGAGTTCACGTCACCACCGCTAAGCTAAAAGAGGCTAATGTTGGGCTATAAAGGAACTACAGCACGGTCACATGACTTCACGTCACCACCGCTAAGCTAAGCTAAAGGTGGCTAATGTTGGGCTATAAAGGAACTACAGCACGGTCACATGACTTCACGTCACCACCGCTAAGCTAAGCTAAAGGTGGCTAATGTTGGGCTATAAAGGAACTACAGCACGGTCACATGAGTTCACGTCACCACCGCTAAGCTAAAGGAGGCTAATGTTGGGCTATAAAGGAACTACAGCACGGTCACATGACTTCACCTCACCACCGCTAAGCTAAAGGCGGCTAATGTTGGGCTATAAAGGAACTACAGCACGGTCACATGACTTCACGTCACCACCGCTAAGCTAAAGGTGGCTAATGTTGGGCTATAAAGGAACTACAGCACGGTCACATGACTTCACGTCACCACCGCTAAGCTAAAGGAGGCTAATGTTGGGCTATAAAGGAACTACAGCACGGTCACATGACTTCACGTCACCACCGCTAAGCTAAAGGAGGCTAATGTTGGGCTATAAAGGAACTACAGCACGGTCACATGAGTTCACGTCACCACCGCTAAGCTAAAGGAGGCTAATGTTGGGCTATAAAGGAACTACAGCACGGTCACATGACTTCACGTCACCACCGCTAAGCTAAAGGAAGCTAATGTTGGGCTATAAAGGAACTACAGCACGGTCACATGACTTCACGTCACCACCGCTAAGCTAAAGGAGGCTAATGTTGGGCTATAAAGGAACTACAGCACGGTCACATGACTTCACGTCACCACCGCTAAGCTAATGTTGGCTGTGATGATGTTTAGGTGTCTCATTTAGACACAACAGCGTTTTTTTTAAATCCACCAGTGGGGTATTTTATGTCATAGAATAAAACGTGAACATCTCTTCAGCTTGTGTTAGGAAGTGATACAATCCTGACTCATTTCCACGTTTTAGGACTAATTCCCTGTCTCCCTTTCTGTCCATCTTCCCCCAGTGATACGTAATCCTGTACTGTAGCACAGTCAGAAAATAGCTCTGTATCTGAGTCGATGTGTTCAGCACTAAACTCTCCCAGGAGGAAACAACACTCTGCTACTGTGGATATGAAGGATATTATAAAGAGCTGTATCCGGTGCTGTCACATGATTAAAGCCTTACTGTTCCCCTGACGCTTCATATGTTCTTTAATTGTGTCTCTGCTTGGCCTCAGCAAATCGTATTTCCTTTAAAATGAGACCACGACTTAAAGATGTCAGTGTCAGAGCGCAGCAAGCGTCGGCATCTCTTTCCTTCTTTCTCTCTCTCTTTAATCCCTTCCCATCTCATTTGGGTCTCGGGTTTGGCAGCAACAAACAGATCGATAGAGCGCCCGCGGTTTGCCTTTTAAAACATAAGAATGTTTTTAAGTGGTCTGAAAATGGCGGCCCTGCTTTGTTTTTATCGATCATCTGTTTTAAATCACAGCAGGTCAGTGTGGGGAGAAGAGTCAGAGCGCCAGAGAAATTAGATATTACAAACCCATCATCATCTTCATTACTCCACACTCCTCTTCACCCTGGAGGCCTCTGAATCACAATCTCTCCTTCAGAGCGCCGGCTAATATGCCCCTCCTTAAATTACTAAAGACGGGCGAGTTATGGAGGAGTGCAATAACTGTAGCTAGAGCGAGGTCTTACAGGAATACTTCGCCCTTAAGACGTTCGTTTGGATATCAATTATTCACCCCGTTTTACCTTGAGATCTTCAGGAAGTCAAGAGGCAGCCCTTGATAGATTGAAATAAATGGAGGCCAGGTTTAAACACTCTTACACAACTTATATATATATATATATATATATATATATATATATGGTGGCTAACAAATTACAACAGTACAACACATTTCCATCAGGAGAAACACGCTGCAGCTTCAGAAAGGATGCAGATATAAAAATTAGGGCTGTCAAATTATTACAATTTTTAATCAGATTAATCACAGTTTAAAAATTAATTAATCAGATTAATCACCATTCGAACTATGTCCAAAATGTCATTTCTTTATGTATATTGTTGGGAATGGAAAGATAAATGAAAGAAGGCGGATATATCCATTTAACACAGTATCTATGTTTATTATAACATTGTTCTGCGTGTCAAAATGAAAGACAGCCCACACACCTATCAATCATCAAACCGTGGAGTCTTAATTCATTACGTGTTGATTTCTATCAACGGGGAGTACTTCAGGAAAGTCGACAGAGGGGGGGGCTAGTGGAGTACTTCGTGACCACAGAGTGTGAACGTTGTGATCAGCTGTTTCAGCGCAGTTCTCCAGTGAGGGGGGAGTCTCCCTCCGCAGCCGGTTGACGTAGTTTCAGCACAATTCCGTTGTACAGACCGACGTTAACAGCAGCCTGTCTGTGCACACGGAGACCGACTCTGTCGTCCGGTGATCGAACCGCCTTCTGGAAAAGCTTCACAAGTACGTCGGTACGCAAATGCGCTTTGTGACACAAGTGACGGGACGCATTTCAAATTACGCACATAACCTGCGTACCAGTTATGTGTTACCTGTACCAGAGCCATATTATTACTATGATATGGCTCTGCCCTGAACTACAGCAAGAGTATTCTCCGTCGGGACTTCCTGCAACAACACCACGCCGTTATCAAAGATGTTCTATTGAGAAGTCGATCACTACGTGACAACAGTTTTCAAAACCGTGGCTACTGAAATCAGTCTGACTAACTGCTGTCTGTGCAGTTTACTCCACGCGAGTTGGCAGACTTTATTTAGCTTACTTTAACATCATGTGTCATGGTGGGGCTGAGCCATTTCTTGGTATGGGTGCAGCCTACCCCAGCCATACCCTGGCGCTGCCACTGGTGGCACGGGGCGGGCCATTCTGCACATGCGTTAAATGTGTTAAATATTTTAACACAATTAATTCAAAAAATTAATTACCGCCGTTAACGCGATAATTTTGACAGCACTAGATCAAATACACATGTTCCACATCAAGAAACATCTTCAGCAACTTGACAACTCAAAACACAACGGAGACCAGGGGACACTAAAGAGTGACACACAGCTGGGAGACCAGGGGACACTAAAGAGTGACACACACAGCTGGAGACCAGGGGACACTAAAGAGTGACGCACACAGCTGGAGACCAGGGGACACTAAAGAGTGACGTACACAGCTGGGAGACCAGGGGACACTAAAGAGTGACGCACACAGCTGGAGACCAGGGGACACTAAAGAGTGACGCACACAGCTGGAAGACCAGGGGACACTAAAGAGTGACGCACACAGCTGGGAGACCAGGGGACACGAAAGAGTGACGCACACAGCTGGGAGACCAGGGGACACTAAAGAGTGACGTACAGTATTATTAAGCTAAACAACTGTTGTTGTTGGAAACTCACCTCTAATGTGTTGATTGGCTCGATGTGGTCACGTGACTGCTGGCTACAGTCCGTTGGTGCTCCTTCGATCCAGAGCTTCAGTTCATTCCAATGTGTGTGGAGGTCTGTCTGGATGCAATGCCTCGACTCAACGAGTCTCCTTCAGAAACCTGTTTTAGATTCAAAGACTTCACTGGACAGCTCTGAACAAGCTACCGTTGTGGAACATCGAGAGTGACAATAAGAACAAATAATCAGATTTTCTTGTCTGTCCTTAATTTTAAATGTTTATTTCAATTTCCAACCACAGCTGGTAAATACTGAACATTTCATTCGTCCAATATTTCCCCAAAACACTCGTTTACTTGCGTGAGTCATGTCTTGACTTTCCTTACAGTTCCCTCCTTCTTAAATCCATCTCCGTCTCTAACAATGTGTCCCGTCACGTGCCCTGCTATCGTGTGTGTGTGTGTGTGTGTGTGTGTGTGTGTGTGTGTGTGTGTGTGTGTGTGTGTGTGTGTGTGTGTGTGTGTGTGTGTGTGTGTGTGTGTGTGTGTGTGTGTGTGTGTCAGAAATAGCAGCTACAGGGATGCTTGTATCCGCAGAGAGCAGGGAGTCTAGACGCAGACAGAACAATAGCGAGTGATGCTCAGATACTCGGAGCTGAGTCACATGACCCTGAGTCACATGACCCCGAGTCACATGACCCCGAGTCTTTTCGTCCTGCAGACAGGACTCTATGGGGAGACGGGAATACATTAAACACACCACTGCAAAGCTCACCAGCAAAGAAGTGGAGAAAGTCTTTTAGTCGACGTGACGCCACTTCAGTAACGTAGCTCAACGCTAATGAACTGTTTGGTTGAAACACACACAGAGTTTTTGGTTGTGTCTCCTTGGTCGAACGCACTTATCGAAAGTCGCTTTGGACAAAAGCCTCAGCTAAATGAAATGTAATGTGATGTAAGTAAAGATATTATTGATAAAAAAGCAAATATGTGAATCTTAAAAGCGTCCAATAGCCACTCCTCTCCTCCATCACCTGCTCGACGTGCGGGGAAAGGGCTTCGTAACAAACATATCATTGTGTTCCAGAACAATCTACAGAGCTTTCAGATGTATATCTCTCATCGAGGCAGAGTTTCTGTAACGTAAGTCAAGTCTAATAAACTGTTTGAGTTGTTGATTGCTTTGATGCTCAGGAAGTTAAAACTTTATTGTTCAAGACTCTGTTACAAACTTGCAAAGCTCTATTCAGCATGAAATACATTCTCCCGTTCAGAAAGACTGAGGTGTCGTTCCCCTCTCGTCGCTCAGGCAGCGACAATCACTACACACACATTGTTGTAAGTTCCTTCTTGCCTTCGTTGTGAAGGGGCGTACTCTTGAAATAGCCTACTTGCATTCATGAAACAAGTCACGGAAAGTCACATGTATTCTCTTTTATAAGTATCTTTATTAGGAGTGAATAATATTAGGCTAACTTCATTCAACGTTTTAAATACAGGAAGTGGCACGGGCGGGTTTATACGGATCAATAGAAGGAGCTCCGCACTCGTAGGTATTCCTCCACGGAGCCATGTGGACTTTCAGCAGGGCGTGGATCGATGGCGTTCGCTCGTTACCGGGACTCCCTGCTTGTTATGGGCTGTATTGTTTGTGCTGGCTTCCTCACACTGTACACAACGTGCTGCACCCTCGTTATAAACCCCTGCAGAGTGGAGCCTCTCTCTCTCTAATGCTGCTTCCTCACTGGGATTCAGGGCCAATTATAAATCCTGCTGCATCAATGAAACGTGGATACCTACAGACTGGGACCATTTGCAGCACCAGTAAAACCATTACATGGTGTCCAATAATCACAGGAGCGTTCTTCTCATGCAGGGGTGTCCTAACGTTTTCCACCGAGCGCAAATACAGAGAAATATACGAAGGTCCGGGCCGCTCCCGAGAGGCAGACCGCCTCAGAAGCTCATCCGTGGGCCGTATTACATTATACTCTTTGAATTGGCTGAGGGCCGATTCAAAATGGCCCGCGCGATGTGATTGTAGCACAACCAACAAGTGAATTAGCCAGTTGATGAGCATTGAGAAATATGTGTACACCACATTACATTACATTACATTGCATTACATTACATTACATGTCACTTGTTAGACGCTTTTATCCAAAGCGACTCACAGACTCAGTACTGTGGACGATCCCCACAGGAGCACTTTGAGAAGCGTCTCAGGGACACAACGACATGCCGACTGCAGTGGGGTTTGAACCTGTGACCCCCTGACCCCAACACCAGCGCACAACCCACTGCGCCACACGACTCACACATTTTCGGGCCACATCAACAAATGATGCTAAGCTAAAACAAGCTAAAACAAGCTAAAACGAGCTAAAACAAGCTAAATTGAAAACATATGCTGATAGTTATTTAACGGTTGTTTTAGTCCGGTAACAGAAGGCCATGTGTCCAAGTTAGGTGACACCACAACACATCACAAAAGGGCCTCTTTAAGATAATAACAAGTTATAATTACAGTTCTAAATGTCTTCTATTTCGTCTCCTTCTCGTTGAATCTGTAGACTTTCTCTCAAATAGCATTTTTCATATTGCAATATATGGTGTATATTTTAATATATAAACTGTGTCATCCAAATTAGCAACATGACATTTGTAATATTGAAACTGCGTGCAGGATTCCCCCTGTGCATTCTCAAGTTATCAAGTAGAGATATTATAGATAAAAAGGAATTGTGTGAATCTTAAAACCACGTGTAATAGCCCACTCCTATCCTTCATCATCTGCTCGACATGCGGAGATGGATCAGTCGTTTAACATCAAACCTCTAACGATAGGGCTTAATCCCACACGTTCACAAACTAAAGTCTACGCTTCCGCTCCGGATCAATCTCCAGAGCTTGTATACTCAAAGCTCTTCATTGCGGCTGCGTTAAGAGTCCCTATCTGCACACGTATGGACATATATTTAACATGTTCATACAAATGCTCTAATATCTTGTTTCAATAGTCGCGTTATCTCTCGTGTGGATCCTGTTTTTAACTCGATAAACGCCAGCATTTCTCCACGGGGATAAATAAAGTTCCATCGCCTCGTGTCTAACCTCAGGTACTTCTCGCTACTGGAGACTGTAGTAAGGAGTGGAAGCAACCGTGGAGCTGGCATTAGTGTCACTTCTCGGTTTGAAAAGGGCACCACATGTCTTCCACTGCGACCAATTACTGCTCGTGCTGCTCTGCGTGGGCTCGGCGCTCGGTCAAAGCACGTGTGACGCCCGGCATGCATTAAGCAAACAGGTAGAACATGTGCAGACACGTCTTAATAAGCCTCCACTCTTCACGTGGCAGCGTCGCCCTCAATGGGAGGAAACGCTGTGAAACCTGTTAAAGTTCGGAGAGGATTCCAAACCTCTGGCGATATGTATCACTTATTTAAACGACCTTGGTGGAGCTCTGACATCTCAAAGTGCTTCTCTAGTTTGATATAATGACGTAAAGGTCGCTCAACTGCAAACGCTTTCTCAACAGAACATTGAGTTCTACATTTTAAATAGTTCAACATCTCATTCACTAGCAAGGAACGTGACGCAGCGATATGAAAACAGAAAGAGAGGATGGAGGGATGTAGGAAGGAAGGGATAAGGAAGGAAGGGATAAGGACGGAAGGGATAAGGAAGGAAGGGATAATGAAGGAAGGGATAATGAAGGAAGGGATAATGATGGAAGGGATAATGAAGGAAGGGATAAGGAAGGAAGGGATAAGGAAGGAAGGGATAATGAAGGAAGGGATAAGGAAGGAAGGGATAAGGATGGAATGGATAATGAAGGAAGGGATAAGGAAGGAAGGGATAAAGGAGGAAGGGATAAGGAAGGAAGGGATAATGATGGAAGGGATAATGAAGGAATGGATAAGGATGGAATGGATAAGGAAGGAAGGGATAAGGAAGGAAGGGGTAATGAAGGAAGGGATAAGGAAGGAAGGGATAAGGAAGGAAGGGATAATGAAGGAAGGGATAATGAAGGAAGGGATAAGGATGGAATGGATAATGAAGGAAGGGATAAGGAAGGAAGGGATAAGGAAGGAAGGGATAATGATGGAAGGGATAATGAAGGAAGGGATAATGAAGGAAGGGATAATGATGGAAGGGATAATGAAGGAAGGGATAAGGAAGGAAGGGATAATGAAGGAAGGGATAAGGAAGGAAGGGATAAGGAAGGAAGGGATAATGATGGAAGGGATAATGAAGGAAGGGATAATGATGGAAGGGATAAGGAAGGAAGGGATAAGGAAGGAAGGGATAAGGAAGGAAGGGATAATGATGGAAGGGATAAGGAAGGAAGGGATAATGAAGGAATGGATAATGAAGGAAGGGATAATGAAGGAAGGGATAAGGAAGGAAGGGATAATGATGGAAGGGATAAGGAAGGAAGGGATAATGATGGAAGGGATAAGGAAGGAAGGGATAATGAAGGAAGGGATAAGGAAGGAAGGGATAAGGAAGGAAGGGATAATGATGGAAGGGATAATGAAGGAAGGGATAATGATGGAAGGGATAAGGAAGGAAGGGATAAGGAAGGAAGGGATAAGGAAGGAAGGGATAATGAAGGAAGGGATAATGAAGGAAGGGATAAGGATGGAATGGATAATGAAGGAAGGGATAAGGAAGGGAGGGATAATGAAGGAAGGGATAAGGAAGGCAGGGATAATGAAGGAAGGGATAAGGATGGAATGGATAATGAAGGAAGGGATAAGAATGGAAGGGATAATGAAGGAAGGGATAATGATGGAAGGGATAATGAAGGAAGGGATAAGGAAGGAAGGGATAATGAAGGAAGGGATAATGAAGGAAGGGATAAGGAAGGAAGGGATAAGGTTTGATGTGATGTAGTATGGAGGAATGAGAGTTGAAGGGATGTGTGAGGAGTGAAGGGATTTAGGGGTTGTTAGGAGGTAGGAATACATGGAAGATAGATGTAGGTTAGGAGGGAGGAAGGGTTGGGAGACTTTGGGAGGAAGGGATGAAAGGTAGGTACGGAGATGAATGGTTGAGAGGATCTAGGAATGGATAGACGATGGGATGTAGGAAGGAAGGTATCAAGGGTGGAAGGCATTTACGGAGGAAGGGATGAAGAGATGATGGATGGATGGAGGAAGGGATGAATAGATGAAGGGATGGATGGAGGAAGGGATTAAGAGATGATGGATGAAGGGATGGATGGAGGAAGGGATGAAGAGATGATGGATGGATGAAGGAAGGGATGACAAGATGATTGATGGATGGAGGATGGGATGAAGAGATGATGGAGGAAGGGATGAAGGGATGATGGATGGATGGAGGAAGGGATGAAGAGATGATGGAGGAAGGGATGATGGATGGATGGAGGAAGGGATGATGGATGGATGGAGGAAGGGATGATGGGATGATGGATGGATGGATGGAGGAAGGGATGAATAGATGATGGATGGATGGAGGAAGGGATGAAGAGATGATGGAGGAAGGGATGATGGATGGATGGAGGAAGGGATGATGGATGGATGGAGGAAGGGACGAAGGGATGATGGATGGATGGAGGAAGGGATGAAGGGATGATGGAGGAAGGGATGAAGGGATGATGGATGGATGGAGGAAGGGATGAAGAGATGATGGAGGAAGGGATGAAGGGATGATGGATGGATGGAGGAAGGGATGAAGGTATGATGGAGGAAGGGATGAAGAGATGATGGAGGAAGGGATGACGGGATGATGGATGGATGGAGGAAGGGAGGGAGGAAGGGATGATGGATGGATGGATGGAGGAAGGGATGAAGGGATGATGGATGGATGGAGGAAGGGATGAATAGATGATGGATGGATGGAGGAAGGGATGAAGAGATGATGGAGGAAGGGATGAAGGGATGATGGATGGATGGAGCAAGGGATGAAGGGATGATGGATGGATGGAGGAAGGGATGAATAGATGATGGATGATGGAGGAAGGGATGAAGAGATGATGGAGGAAGGGATGAAGGGATGATGGATGGATGGAGGAAGGGGATGGATGGGATGGAGGAAGGGATGAATGGATGGATGGATGGATGGAGGATGGAGGAAGGGATGATGAAGTGATGATGGAGGAGGAAGGGATGAAGGGAGGATGGAGGAAGGGATGAAGGGATGATGGATGGGTGGAGGAAGGGATGAAGGGATGGATGGATGGATGGAGGAAGGATGAAGGGATGATGGAGGAAGGGATGAAGGGATGATGGATGGATGGAGGAAGGGATGAAGAGATGATGGAGGAAGGGATGAAGGGATGATGGATGGATGGAGGAAGGGATGAAGGTATGATGGAGGAAGGGATGAAGAGATGATGGAGGAAGGGATGACGGGATGATGGATGGATGGAGGAAGGGAGGGAGGAAGGGATGATGGATGGATGGATGGAGGAAGGGATGAAGGGATGATGGATGGATGGAGGAAGGGATGAATAGATGATGGATGATGGAGGAAGGGATGAAGAGATGATGGAGGAAGGGATGAAGGGATGATGGATGGATGGAGCAAGGGATGAAGGGATGATGGATGGATGGAGGAAGGGATGAATAGATGATGGATGATGGAGGAAGGGATGAAGAGATGATGGAGGAAGGGATGAAGGGATGATGGATGGATGGAGGAAGGGATGATGGATGGATGGAGGAAGGGATGAATGGATGGATGGATGGATGGAGGGATGGAGGAAGGGATGAAGTGATGATGGATGGAGGAAGGGATGAAGGGATGGATGGAGGAAGGGATGAAGGGATGATGGATGGATGGAGGAAGGGATGAAGGGATGGATGGATGGATGGAGGAAGGGATGAAGGGATGATGGAGGAAGGGATGAAGGGATGATGGATGGATGGGAAGTCGGTAAAGACTAGGAAGGAAGGGGAATAGATTGATGGAGGGATAAGAAAGGGTGGATCTTCCAATCAGACACAGACGAGGCAGGAGGTGATGGCTGTGGTCGATGATCAGTTTATCTGGGGTGTCGTTGGCCAGTTAACTTCATTCAGTACTTCATTTCTTTAGCACTGGTCCACGCTAACTGGGCAACAGGTTGTCCTCATGTACAGAAAACGCTGAGGTAACATGGAGACGTGTTGAAGATCTCCGCTGTGTGAGAAAAGGTCAGTGACGGAAATAAAGAGGTGTGAGCTTGTGTTTGACATTCAAAGATGAAATCCATACTGAGCGGTCCGTCAGGAGCTTTGTGTGCCCGCGGGTTCCCGTAGAGTCGACGTACAGTAAACCGTGCAAACACAGAGACTAAACCCTTCTCTTCTCACAGATGCTTAGCTCTTTATCCTTTCATGTGAACACAGAAGCCTGACGGAGGCTAACAGCTCACGGCTTTACAGTGTCACTGCTACGGGGTGACAGAAGGGACACAAGGCCTCGTGTTCTGCACATCACACAAGAGTTTATGACTGAGGGCGGTTTTCAGATGACAGTTCGTCCACTAACACATCTTTGACTGAATGTCAGGCAATACATGAAAGCTAGGGATGAGGGAACAACATGTAGCCTATTTAAAAGACAATAGGAATGGAGGCAATGAAGCTTACCTTGTATTTACACAAACTATTATCCTGGATATTTAGATAGTTGTAGGTCATTTCAGTCAGTTATAAACCTCCCTCACTAAAAACACACTATTCCAAGGCAGCGCTCACTTCAAACTAGGCTAGATGTGGTTGGTTTTAGATCTCGAACTGAAATTAAAAAGTTGTTTTTAACACTGCGTGCTTGACTTCATCAAGTGTCTGTGAGAAAACAAGACTTCAGTGCTGTAACCGGCTGGATTCTTCATTAGCAGATAGTTATCCCGTGGCGGTGTCTCTGAACAGGAGTAAGGATGCAGGCAGTCCATTAAGTTGCGCCAGTCTTCAGAACTTGAAATCACTGCCATCGGTCTTTTTCTATGCATTCGATTAGTTTGAAGGGTCACTGTAGACCAATCAGAGCTTCGTAAAGGGTTTAATAATATAGATGTCTTCCAACGCCATAGCTACTCCACGTTCAGGGAAAATAGTGGCATCAAAATGGAAGTAACAAAGACCAAATGCTATTCAAAATGTAAACATCTCATATAGAAATAAAATAGAGTAGAACATATACAAGTTGAAATACACATTTACAGTAAACAATATATAATATATTAGATAGTATATATACATTAAGTGTGTGAAGAAATACCTGTAACGATATATATCGCGTTTTACACAGTTTTCTATCAATTGAATCAACAACGTCATCATTATGATGAATCAAAACACCTTATCTGTTGACAATGCATGTCGAACAGCATTCTTATGTTGTCTTGCAGCCGCGCTTTGAATGCAAAAGAACATCCAAAGTGAAAACACCCTTAGCTGGCTGTCACCACCGGTCATCTGAGTCTCTACGGGGTCAGAAGAGGGACAAACTGCATGTCCCATGTTCAAATATTGCTGTAACAAGCTTTGTTGTAGGGGGCATAAAACACCTGGAAAAACACAGCTGTGGCCACCACACACACACACACACACACACACACACACACACACACACACACACACACACACACACACACACACACACACACACACACACCTCTTTCTTTGACTGTAGCACGATGACTTTGTTAGAACAAGCTTTATGAAATAATCTGTAAATGATATTTTTTTTTTATTAATCACACAAAAACAAATTGTATTATCTCCATGGCACATTATCTGGTGTTACAAGTTTATTTGCTCAGCGATAACACACATGGGCGATATAAAAGAAGATGATAACATCCCAAATGAGATGCAGAGGGGTAATTTGTGCAGATGAGATTAAAAAATGATTCTTTCATTATCTCCAACACGCTGAATTAAAGTCGCACCCTGAATTATTCAGTGTTGGATCTTGATCCCAGGGTAATAGGTTCATCACCGCGGACTCATGCTTCATGGCTGATGTGTAATTAGGGTCAAAGGTCGGAAACTTTTAGGCCATCACTGTCTGCCTCTGCACCGAAATACTGAACACAAACTCGTCTTTAAAACCGTGTGTGAGTGTGTGAGGGAATAATTTAGACATCAGGATGATTAGACGTTACATTAAAAGTGTCTGACATAATTGTCGGTCAACGACCCTGAACCCGGTCCAATTTTAATCAAATTTGAAAATGTTATTGCGAAGACAAACGTGAACAAAAGCAGAAATCCCACTGGTATGCATTACTTTGAAAGACCCGGACAAAGATCTTTATTTGGCGTTCTACATGTTAGGGCTTGTTGGTCAATACATGACTACAGCTGGGATGAAACGGGTCCATCTTCTGAGATAGAAAGATAACATATTGTTTCCTCAAGATAACATACGGTTCCCTCAAGATAACATATTGTTTCCTCAAGATAACATATGGTTCCCTCAAGATAACATACGGTTCCCTCAAGATAACATACGGTTCCCTCAAGATAACATATGGTTCCCTCAAGATGACATATGGTTCCCTCAAGATAACATATGGTTCCCTCAAGATAACATATGGTTCCATCAAGATAACATATGGTTCCCTCAAGATGACATATGGTTCCATCAAGATAACATATGGTTCCATCAAGATAACATATGGTTCCCTCAAGATGACATATGGTTCCATCAAGATGACATATGGTTCCATCAAGATAACATATGGTTCCCTCAAGATAACATATTGTTCCATCAAGATAACATATGGTTCCCTCAAGATAACATATGGTTCCATCAAGATAACATATGGTTCCCTCAAGATAACATATGGTTCCATCAAGATAACATATGGTTCCATCAAGATAACATATGGTTCCATCAAGATAACATATGGTTCCATCAAGATAACATATGGTTCCCTCAAGATAACATATGGTTCCCTCAAGATAACATATGGTTCCCTCAAGATAACCAATTGTTCTAAAAGTTACACAACGCTGTGAACCCAAAAAAAAACGGACATTGTGTTCCTTATCTGTCTCTAAGAATAATAGTTTCTCCTTAAATATTTGGTTCCCTTTCAATTAAATTGCATTCTTAATTACAATTTGATGTTAATTGTTTTCTTCTGGATAGATCGCCAATTGTGTTAAACGTGCAGTTAATGATGTAAATTGAAATAAAACCAAAACGCCAAGAAGAAAGTACTACTTGATTATGTTATAACAGATAGACTAACCAGGCTGGATTGCTGCTCTGTTCTTTGAGATTATACATGACTTGTTGACGTTGTGTGCACGGACTGCAAATCTGAAGGACTGAAATGCTTATTTTTTATATATATTCGGCTTAATGACGTCTCCAGAGAGCTGCAGCTGAAATATGTGCATGTTGTAGAGAGGTGGAGGAAGCTGTCAGTGATGGAGCGTCTGAATAAAGAGAGTCAGCGGTCATCATCGAGCGAACAGCTCAGTAATCTGAGTCTGAAGACCTCATTCTCTCACTTCTCATTTAATCACGCGGGCAATATTTACCACAATATATGCGTTGCAGTTATGTCAGGAAGATTAATGTCAGCCTGTAAAAAAAGGGTAAACAGTTTTGCTTGAATAATGTTGTCCGTTTGATTTAATTTAAATGGCTTCTGTTTCTGAGGAACAGTATCGATCAACATACATCATGATGAACACCAACGCACGTCTTCATTAAGGAAAATAAAAGCTCTTTGGAATTCATTCACGGGCTGATCAGAAGCTTCATTCACGGGCTGAGCAGAAGCTTCATTCACGGGCTGAGCAGAAGCTTCATTCACGGGCTGAGCAGAAGCTTCATTCACGGGCTGAGCAGAAGCTTCATTCACGGGCTGAGCAGACGCTTCATGTCCTTCATTCACAGGCTGAGCAAAAGCTTTGTGTCCTTCATTCCTGGTATTCTGAACACGAGGAGAGACCCCCCGGCCGGTTAATTATACATCGGCCTTGTTAGTGAGAGACCTGTCGATGCTGAGAGAGTGCTGAGTGAATGTTGGAGAGGTAAAAAAGGCTGAAGGGACTCGAGCTGAACATCATTATATTCTCTGAACATCCTCTGAACATCACATCATCTGAACATCACATAATCTGAACATCACATAATATGAACATAATCTGAACATCACATAATCTGAACATAATCTGAACATCACATAATCTGAGCATCACATAATCTGAACATAATCTGAACATAATCTGAACATCACATAATCTGAGCATCACATAATCTGAACATAATCTGAACATCACATAATCTGAACATCACATAATCTGAACATAATCTGAACATCACATAATCTGAACATCACATCCTCTGAACATCATTACACCAATACCCCTCACACTTGACTAACTTGCTGTTTAATCCTCCTCTTGTGTTGGCAGTACCGTGGGGTTAGGGTTTTTGAAACTCGCTAAGAAGCGACACGTCGAACCTGATACACCTCACCGATAACGGACTGGAATCTACATAGAAATGGATAATTGCAAGGAGCTGGAAGACCATAGCTTCACAAAGCCATCCATTTTAAATCCTGTGCCCGTGGTGCATGAGTTCTCTTCAGTTCACGCTGTGAATGTGGCCATTTTGTGTTTAAATAAAGTCAGAGGTACCGTTATGTTTTCCCCCTTACCGTTACACTAACTTAAAGGGTTCCTTAAGTGTTAGATAAAGAGAACATCTTTAATATGTAAGGACACATTGTAAGGAAACCTCAACACTTCACAGTGTTTTGTGTGTAACTAATTGCATATGTAACGGAAAGCTTAACTCAGACTTTAAAGACATCGTTGTACTTGTGATTTTTGGTGCAACTGATACTAAACGTTTTCTAAAAGCATATTTACACCGGGGGAACGTCGATGAGTTGTTACACCGGTCCTATTTAAACCAGATTTAACAATGAAAGCAAAAACTGGCAAGAGTACTCAGTTGTTATGTGGACTATGTTGGATCTATGTTCCCAAATGAACTATCGAGCTGCATTTCTTGGAGGCAATGTTTTTTTTGTTTGACCTGAACAACAAGTCAGGATGTGCTGACCTCTGCAGCCTCGATTTGCTTCAATCTATTGTGAGTCCTCTAACGTTATAAAGTGCTGCAGTGCGATCTGTCATCAATGGAGTGAGCTTTCCAAACACTCTTTGCTTCCACTTTCTCAAACGTGAACTTTCTGCGTTGATACATTTAGGATTCTTCACTGTAAGGAGCGATTAAAAGGTGTGATTGGCACTGGTGGCTCCGTCTTGACATTACATACAGACCATAAGATTACTGATTCATAGAGAAGATATTTAATTGATGATGAAAATAATTGGTTCTTGCACCTCGAAGACTTTCACGAGTTGTTTGCCCTCAGGTTCCTCTGCCATGTGTTGTTGATTTCACAGCGTGAATGTTTCTTAAAGCGAAACAGGTGTTGAGACGCAGACTGAATAAAACACCTTCGTTAGGTCTTTGATCCTGACCAGCTCACGTCTTCTCTCCGCTCTCACACATTTATTTCAGGCTCGAACTGACTTCACACTGAGCGGAACAACGGAGAGCATTTGGAATAGTTGATGCGTCGAAAAGCCTTAATTTCCCAGAAATCTAATTATCTGACACGGCTAGATTAATCCTTTCTGCATGATGGAGGTGATTCAGCTCCATGGGGGGCGGCACGTTGTTCAAATGCACCTTCAACGGTGAGAACAATCTCCCAATGGACCTGAAGCCCTTTTGTCAGAGAGTTATAATCCCCAAAACAAAAACCCATTGCTTCAAAAATAGTTTCTGTTACTGTGGAGAAGCTATAACTCAGGTTCCCCGGAATAAAAACATGCCTTATTGTTATCCTGACTCAAAAACAGTACTACGAGCTCCAGGAAGTCTCTTCTTCTTCTCATTACAGACTGAAAATACACCTGTTTTCTTGTACCTTGGCCATTTAATCCAACACAAAACAGCTTTCGACACCGTCGATCACGGCATCCTCCTCCATCGTCTGCACTCCACCATCGGACTCTCTGACTCTCCCCTTGACTGGTTCAGATCATACCTCACCGGGAGAACAGAGTACGTCTCCTTGGGCAAGGCAGAGTCGGGTACCCACAACGTCACCTGTGGTGTCCCTCAAGGATCAGTTCTCGGCCCCACCCTCTTCACACTCTACATGCTCCCCCTTGGCTCTATCATCAGCCGACATGGAGTATATTTCCATTGCTACGCTGATGACACCCAACTGTACCTCAGGATTAACCCTACCTCCTCTGCAGCCCTGCCTTCACATCCTCTGCAGCCCTGCCTTCACCTCCTCTGCAGGCCTGCCTTCACCCACACTCACTGCCTGCCTGGAGGAGATACAGGCGTGGATGAAGCAAAACTTCCTGAAACTCAACAGCTCCAAGACCAAAGCCATTATAGTTGGCACCCCACACCAGGTTCGGTCCTCCACCATCACCACCATCACCTTCTCCGGCGAGGACACTCCCCTCTCCTCAGCAGGACACGCCCCTCTCCTCAGCAGGATGTTCCCCTCTCCTCAGCAGGACACTCCCCTCTCCTCAGCAGGACACTCCCCTCTCCTCAGCAGGACGTTCCCCTCTCCTCAGCAGCACACTCCCCTCTCCTCAGCAGGACACTCCCCTCTCCTCAGCAGGACACTCCCCTCTCCTCAACAGGACACTCCCCTCTCCTCAGCAGGACACTCCCCTCTCCTCAGCAGGACACTCCCCTCTCCTCAGCAGGACACTCCCCTCTCCTCAGCAGGACACTCCCCTCTCCTCAGCAGGACACTCCCCTCTCCTCAGCAGGACACTCCCCTCTCCTCAACAGGACACTCCCCTCTCCTCAGCAGGACACTCCCCTCTCCTCAACAGTCACCAACCTGGGTGTGAAAATGGACGCCCATCTGACCTTTGAGGCCCACATTAAACAGCTGTGCAAGAACTCCTTTTACCACCTCAGGAACATCGCCAAACTCCGCCCACACTCACTCTGTCTGAGGCCGAAAAGCTGGTCCACGCCTTCGTCTCCTCCAGGCTGGACTACTGCAATGCACTCCTCATTGGGATCCCTCACAGAAGCATCCAGAAGCTCCAATACATTCAGAAGAGCGCTGCTAGGATCCTGATGAGGGTGCGCAAATATGATCACATCACCCCCATCCTCAAAGCGCTCCACTGGCTACCCGTGGAGCTGAGGATCGAATTCAAGGCCTCCGTCCTCACCCACCAGTGTGTCCATGGAACTGCCCCTCCCTACCTCAAGGAACTGCTCACCCCCCATACCTCCTTGCGGACCACCCGCTCCAGCAAAACCAACCTCCTCAAACCCCCCAGGACTAAGCTCCGTGCTCTGGGAGACCGGGCCTTCTGCGCGGCTGCTCCCAGTCTGTGGAACGCTCTCCCCGACCGCACGAGAGCGCCGCAGACCGTGGAGGCTTTTAAAAAAGGCCTCAAAACCCATCTCTTCAAAAGAGCCTTTACCTTTTTACCACCCTTTTATTTATTTGGTATTGCTTTTTATTAATTCTACCGTGTTGTGTAATGTTTATTTATACTGTTCTTGCTCACTGCTTGTAGCACTTCAGGATTTGAAATCAAATATGAAGTGCTTTATAAATGGAACCCATTATTATTATTATTATTATTATTATTATTATTATTATTATTATTATTATTATACCTAGAACTTATCAACACTGTCACATGCGTAGATTAGTGTATAAAAGGTTCAAGAATAACATCATAGTCCAAAAGGTCCTCTTAGCAACTTGTGTGTTTATGGGAAAGTGTTGTATTCCAAAAACCTTGGGAGTTTCATATTAATTTAGATTTCACAAAACAACATATTAAAACTACGACATAATATAAAACACTTTCTTAACATATGGCTAGTTAGAACAGGGACAGCAGGCCAGGATCAGGTCAACACAGCTTGTTGTATGTATTGGGGAAACAGCAACGTGCACAACATCACACGTGCACGAGTTGCTGTGAAAAGGATCTCTGTTTTTAACGTCACGACGTCGGGAAACCAGCTGCTCAACATTTGATCTGTATCGATGTCAAATATGGAAAGTAGTTTCTGAGTTGTGCTTCCTTGATCACTCTGACCTCATTATGTGACAGTTATATTTCAGAATGTCGCTCATTCACCACCCCAAAGGAAATGCACTTTATGCTAGAGCTCCTCCACATGATCGTATGATGTCACTTCCTGTTAGAGGAACTGCTGATACTTAACATGGCATCGCCAGCTTCATTTGAATGAGATCAAATCAATACATTTCAGAGGCCTTTAAATCATCTTCAAGATCAGTTATCACCAGAAGAACCTGGAGCAGATACTGTGGAAATGTAAAGCGCTCTGTAATGGATCATCAGCACCAAGTAGAACATCTGACCAAATTCAAGATGGCCGCCTTGTGGACCGTATGTTTGACCAACTAGGGTCAGGGTTACAACGAGCCTTTGAATATTATTCTAACAGAAACAGTTTGAAAGTAAAGCTGAGACTGATTCAGGTCATCTGGACCAAGATGCAATGCTTTAGGTAACTTTCACCAGTTTAACCAGTAATGCTCAGAACACAGTAAGTAAGCCACCATTCACCAGATTACAATGGATATATACAATTTACCAGAATGCAATTGATATAAAGTCACTAACAAGAAAACTATGGATGTTACCGCGTTAGTCAGAATATAGTGGATGAGACACCACTTCCAGAATACAATAAATAACAACAACTGGCCCTCAGACTAAAGTCAGGTCTCTTTATTGAAGAACAGAGTGAACATATCCAGATGTTGAAGTGTTACAGGAATCTGAAGTTGCTTCATCTTTATAACCATCAGCAATATTTCCAACTACATGGTGTTAGCAGTGATTCTCTCAAACAAAACAAGTTCTGCAGTTTATTTCATTCATGAGCTGTGAGTTCTGCACGAAGAAGCAAATAAACAAATGCTGAAATAAGAGATAGGATATTCCCAACATAATCAAAATGATACATTTAACAAAACAGATATTCTTTGTCTTAAACTATGATTTCATATGTCATCATTCTAATGTTGATAAAGCACGTCTAACCTTGTCCTGAACAGAGAACCCCACCCACACCGGTTTCATGAGAGAAAAGACTCCTCTTGTGTTCTCTAAATATAACTCGCTTTAGAAAAAGACAAAGCAAAAGCAATCGGCTCTTGAAGAACCTTATGTCCTAAAATAATGAGCATACATTCAACAGAATAAGCAACTATTTCCCCCATTATGTTTATATGTGCTGTATTTCAACATCAGTTTTGACCGAGCGATCGCCGGATATATAATGCTTGAGTATATGTTACTACGATAGAAAGTTCCTATGAAGAAATATTGTTCAACTGTTCGTAAAGCATCGGCTTCAAACCGTTTGAGAAGATGAAGAAATCAACATTCACTGAAAACAAGTCACTTTGTATATCCTCGTTTGTTCTGGTCCCTCTGGGTTTGAATGCATGTTTGATTCTGTGGAGCACGTTAAAGTTAGAATGGGATGTTAGGTTGCCATTTCAAACTTTAGAGCGACCAAGAAGCTAAGAGTTCTTCATCATTGCCTTAGTGGGAGGAGTTGGGACATGTTGACCTCTCAGGTGTTCAACAGGTGTACCCGCTTCACACCAGACAATAACTGCACACAATGTTAATGAATGGGAACTCTACCCAGAGTACAGTGAAGACCACTCCCCAGAGTACTTCATCATACAAGCTCAATTGTTGAAAGCAATAATAAAAAATGTCCCACGTCCCTCTGGGTTTGAATGCATTTTTGAGTAGCAGGTTAAAGTTAAGATGGGATGTTATAGGTTTTCATTTAAACTTTAGGCAGACCAAGAATGGCCGACTGTGTGTAGATGTGTGTGAACGTTAGGCTACTGAGCAGGTGTGTGGCAGCCTCTGCCTCTATGAATGTGTGTGAATGGCTGCCAATGTAAAAGTGCTTTGATGGGTCGTAAAGACTGGAAGAGCGCTGTATGAATCCAGTTCATTTACAATTCAACTGGACACAGGTAGGCATAGTTGGAATCATAATAAGCCCAGAAGCCTGGGACAAGAGGCTCAGTGAATGTGGTGCGAAAGGTGTACAGGTGAGTCAGTGTGTTGGTGTGTGTGACTTTGAAGAAGGACAAAGTGCCAGCAGGCCAGTCCAGATACACCCCGATTCTACTGACGCCACGAGGGATTGAGTACCACACGTTCTCATTGGCATGGTATGCCTTAAGATAGTTGCCGAAGGCCCACGAAGCTTTGCCAAAACACCAGGATTGTGAATCATACCCGAACTTGCTGCCTTGTCTGTCAGCTCCCTTGTATGCCACAGCAGCATACACAGACTGATTGCCACTGGTGCTCCACTCGACCTCCCAGTAATGGCACCCAGATAACTCCTCTTTGCACAGCACCTGTGGGAATGAGCTATACCTCTCTGAGTTAGAAGCATAATCCTGCCATGCTCTACATGTTGCCTTTTTGTTTCCGTGAGACAGAGTGAGATGGCTGTTGGCAGTGTCTGGGTCCAGGTGGAGATCACAGGCATCTGATGGAGAAAACATAACAAAGTATCTCATCAGTAACTTTGATGGTCAAACTGCTGGAGAACTCGTATCTTTGACTTAAAAAAGCCTGACTTACACCAGATCAGATCTCTCTTGTCTTTGATGGTCTTCACAGAAGGCGGCTTTGGACGTTGAAAGTCTTCAGTGACCAGCCGGCCTTTCCTGTAGTGGTAGATGCTTGCTCCTTTGTATTTGGGATTGGTTTTGGCCGTTATGAGGAAACGGAATTGGCTGTTGTTCTTCAGCCCTTTGGAAGCACCCTGGAGAAATGTGGCTTTTTCTCTCATTGTGTTCAGAACTTCATCGGAGTAGTACCACTCCTCTTCATCGGTACTTCCTAACTTGTTTGATTTCAAGAAGTCAGCCATCTCATCAAGGTAGATATCACCCTTTAGCATGGAGGTGAAAACAAAGCACAGAACATCCTCTACACCTGAAGCAAGGACCTCTCTGTCCAGCTCGTTCTGGTTCTGGACGATCTTTACTCGCTCGATCGTTACTGGCTCCATGGTGGCGACACAGGACTTGATGATGTTGATTTCTCTCTCTTTGTGATCCAGCCACTTGGTTAGTTTGTCATGGTTGAAGGGTGACTTGTGCCTGTCTTCAAAGACTGTTTCCAGTGAGCTCTCCTCTTCCTTTCCTTCCCGGATGGAGGACAGTTTCTCTGCCATGGCTTTCTGGATGTTGGTTTTATAATAACCACACAGTTTGAGGAAAGTGCTCAACTCTTCGTGAAGCACGGGGAAACTCTCTACCACTTTGTCTTCCAGAGAATCGTTGCATCTCATTTGTGTTTCCTTTAAATCTTCCAGAGCTTCCTGCGCCTTCCTCACTAACTCGATGCTGATATCTTTCAGCTCAGGAGCGTTGGGAACAAAACTCTTCAGTGGCATCAGCCAGACCATCACTGGGACCGAATTCTCTCCCTTTGTTCCCAGTAGCTGTGGAAGTTCTACATAGGTCTGCACTGCATCTTTAAATGTGGCTGGGTTGCTTTTAAGAATGAAGTCTCCGTAGAATTCGCAGGAACATTTCTCAGTCAGGGCTTTCTCATCATCAGTCAGCTCGATGCCAACATTTCCCTTAATACTTAAAGAAGGAATCTTCTTTATCACAGCTTGCATGCTGCCCTCTATCTTCTGAACCTGGCTGGCTTCTAACTTCTCACTGTCAAACACGAAGAAAGCATTTGCCCCATACAGGATGCCTGTGACTACATGAGTGGCCAAGCCCTTCTCAATAACCTCCATCTGTTTGGTGTCCAGGGTCAAATTATCAAGTAACAACTGTTTGAAGTTGGTGGTAGCTTTGTACTGAAACGTCACTCTGCTCTGATTCTTGAATTTCTTCTCATCATTCAGATATTCAGCAGACCCTCCAACTGCTATCAGTCCACTCAGGAAACTGAGCTCCAGAGAAGCATCAATGTCCATCAGAGTGGTCTTTGATTCAATGGAGTCAGATGCAGACATTTCAAAACAACTGCTGTACTGAGGGGTTGTTTTTGGAGTTTCAGCATTCCATAATTTGAAACCTAAATAAACAAAGACATAAATAAGCATGAAAGCATACGTTTTTCGTTTCAGTTCAAAACCTTTTGTTTATAGAAATGCACATAAAACATATCATTTCAATGTTTTTCAGTTTGCAGCTTCCTATCCTGTGAGAGATTTTAATAAGCAAATGATGTGTGTGTGAAATAAATTCAGACTTCTGAGAAATAATTCAGAGTTTTTATTTGAGTTCCAAGATTAAAGTTATTCTCAGAAAAAGAAAACAATTTTTTAATTTTTTATTAGAATTCTGAATGTAAGGTCAGTATTCTAAAACTAAAGACTTCTAGAGTACGGGGGATTTTATACCCGTGCTGAGATTAAAGTTATTCAGAGAATAATCGGAAAATCTCAGTATTCTGACTTTTTTCTTAAATGTACAGATGTAGCACTCCAGATCAGACTCAAATGGGTGTGTCCCAGTCAAAAGCCCAGCGGATGCCAGTGGCTGGGGGTGTTGCCAAATTGCTAGAGGGCGTTGCCCAATTTCCCCATTTGTTCAATTACAGGATTTAACCATGAGATGGCGTTTCATTCACAAAATACACAATGGGTGTTGTAGAAACATCAATATTTTAGATCAAATAAAGTATATAGTTTGCTTTATGCAGTATATTTATTGTAATATTATACAGTAGATTGAAGTAAATCAACTTATACATTAAGATATGATAAGATGGACCTTTATTAATCCCGTGGGGAAATTCAGTAGTTCAAACAGCAGCAGGGTGAGAGTGAAAAACAGGACAGCACAGATTCACACAGATTAATAAAAGCAAAAATAAGATGAGCGATAAAAATAATAATAATGAGAAACTATGAAATAAGAAATGAATAAAACTAAAATGTAATTATCATATCATATATTATAATGTATTGTATTATTAAGTAATATCATACATTAACCCCATTATAGCAGATGCCACATTGAATGGATGAACACATGTATGCATCAATAATTACAACAGAGTATTTCTAAATACAAGTTGTAAAAATACTTATATGTATTTAATATTAACCCTTTGGAGTCGACCGTCACGCCGGCGTGATCAGATCACATGACCTGTTCAAGCCGGTGCCGCATAAAAACAACAGTTTTTGTCGAAAGTACTGGCTTGAAACTACTGGATATCCCAGTCTTTGATTCATGCAAAAAGACCCAGTAAACACGGAGATACGATGATATAAAGTTAATACATTTCAAAAGTATGAAATATGGAAGCACATATTTGAATATCTTCGCCGTATTTGATCATTTTACGAAACGGAAAATACTGGAAACTGTAGATCCTGCTCAACAGGATGTATATGTGTATTTCTGTCGAAAGTACTGGCTTAAAACTATATGCCAGTCTTTGTTTCATGCAAAAATACCCAATAAACACGGACATACGATGATATAAAGTGAATACAGATATATTTCAGAAGTATGAATAATGGAAGCACATATTTTAATATCTTCGCCGTATTTTATCATTTTACGAAACGGAAAATACTGGAAACTGTAGATTCTGCTCAACAGGATGTATTTACCAGGAAGGGGTGAGGTAATCAGGTAAACGGAGTGATACGAAACGAGACGAAAAGAGACGAAGAGGGACGGCGGGAACCGAAGAGAGACGGCGGGAAATGGAGAGAGACGAAGATATACGAAGACAGGCGGCGGGAGACGAAGAGAGGCTGCGGGAGACTGCGATTGAAGTAAAGTGACAGACAAACATTGAGAATTTAGATATAGTTAGATAGATTTAGAGTTTTGAAGACTCAACTATGATGAAGAGAACTCTGAACGTGAGTCAAGCTTTAAGCTTGTTTTTTGACCTGGAGGAGGAGGAATCTGTGATGTTGCCCTCTGTGTCGTAGTTGACAGAAACCGCTTTGAAGCGTGGCACAGATAAAGACAGAAAAAACAGATTTTTGTACATAATGTGTATATATATATATTTGTATTATATTTATAATAACACTTTTGCCTTATCAGAATGAAATCCCATGCTACCTCAATCAAACTTTCACATTATCATAGTCACATCCCATGTATATAGTTCCAGCTTTTAAATGGTTTCGTTGTGTATGTTTGTGTTACCTATATGAAAAATAATATCATTTTCAAAAACTGTTTTTACGTTTTTTTTGTGATTTTGGGTCCAAAATGTTCATATAGTAGAAGATCACTGCTCTAAACAAAGTCAAAAATCCTACATCCAAACGAAATAAATATAATTAATTATGATGAATACGTTAAGTCTTGTTCATTGTTTTTCACTTTTATTAAATATTTCCGGTGGAAATGGTGGACTATCGGACATTCAAAATGCAGCATATTTCCCCCAAGTGTCTGTCAAAATGCATTTTACGTTTCTAACTTGCAATATCATTATTTCCACTCTCTTCACTCCAGAAGAGCGATCTCTCTAGAGGCTTCTCAATACTCAAATTTCCCCTCCTCGACTCCCCTCCTCGACTCCCCTCCTCGATACTTAGACCCGGGGGAGAGAGCTGTGGAATGTGACTCCACACATTCCGATGGCCAATTAGTTTTAAACAAAGGGTCCCCAACATACATAGGAAACATGGGGGGTTGGGCTGGTGAACGGTATGGTCTGCAGCACATCAAAGAGGCATTTAAAAAGTGAAGACAATACATTCTGGAAATGTTCACATCAGGCACCTTCAAGTTAAACAATACTACTGTACAGTAAACAATTAACACAGTAAATTATGTGGATTAAATCACATTTATTTCGTTAAAAATAAACAAAATGACTCGGTTTGCATTCATAAAGAATGCACAAACGTGTTTATTCGTTAATGTCAGATATGTACTAAGTAAATAGCCTACATTAGTTCCTGCTCAAGATTAGATTCAACTTTATTGTTATTGCACAGATTACAGGTACTGAGACAACGAAATGCAGTTTAGCTTCCAACCAGGTGCAACAAGCAGTAAAGTGGAAAGTAATGTTCACAATCTACAGAATAAAATATATAATGAATTGAATGATGAATAAACAGTGAGGGGTATGAATACACTAGATATCAGCTGTGAGCAGTATGAACAGTGTGTTAATCGTTAATGTCAGATATGTACTAAGTAAATAGCCTACATTAATTTCATGATGGATTAAATGTAGGGTGAATTGCCCTAATGTGGAACATTTTTGCATTTCAGACTTCAGGGAATATATTGCGACATGAAGCCGATACAATAAATCAAAATCCAGTAACATTCTGAAATCCCCAGGATGTGTCCTAATCAAACCAAAAGAGAACATGCAGATATTAAACTCATAAAAGAAATGGTAGACATATTAGTACTCTTAGTGCCAAGTTGTCAAAATTAGTAGATTTGTGGATACAGCTCTCAACACTCATATGAAACAGAACTGTTCTTACAATGTGTGTTGGAAGGTATTAAATTACTATGCATATTTTATTGTGTAAACACACAGCTGATCACTTGAGAGCTGCCGTTTCATTCAGAGCGTTTAAAAAAACGACGGTCTGATTTCAACAACTCAATGTGTGATTATTATAGCAGTAATATTAGACACTAATAATACAGTAAACTATGAACACTGTACATATTATTGTTTGCCCGTGGGATTAGGATGATCGGTAGTGAGAGCCGCTGCATTTTCCTCCGGTCGGATGTGATATAAAAACAAAGCGATTATTGTTGTTGTTGTAAACTCACGTGGATTAAATTTAGTGCATTCATTTCAACTCGCGAACATATGATACATTAAATGAATGCGAGGATGACGATCGAACATCGTTTGTTTGACCCTGGATGCATTTCCTGATCTAAAAACATAGCGATGGTTTTGTACTTACGCCAACGTGAATTAAACATTATTTTGTTAAATAAAAACATGGTGATGTTTAGTAAATGATTACATGTCTCTTACTTAAGCACAGAATATGATCCTATCCGTGATATATGGATCTTAACAAATATCCGCTATATCAGATACCTGTAGATCAGCTGTTTATTTCACATGAGTTTCAGTGTGGCAGCTTTTCACGGCTCCCCCTGGTGGATCCATGATCCATTGCAGCTGGTTTCATTATAATTGAATGTATTTATCAAGGGGGCGTTTCAAGTCCTGCGGGGGTTTTACTTTTCAGCAGGGGCCCACCCCGTGCCGATCACGGACCCGCACGGGTAAGCGTCTGAAACGAAGCTAGGTCATGTAACCTAGCTAATATGTAGCATATCATCAGAAAGTATTTATCAAACGCACACAGGCAGCTGTGTTTAGATCCAGTTGTTACGGTAAAGGATGTATCCTGGTTTCATTGATCTGGCCTCATGGCTGTGATGTGTAGTTTACGTGGATTTAATAGTAGGCTACCGCGTAGTTTAGCAAAGTGATCGATCTCCCAGCTAGCGCTGTCTGCGTAGTATATTGTAACGTAATGCCCCAAACAGCGCCCATCTGTTAAACGCTATCGATTCAAACGGCAGCGTTTTATTAATATTTAGTTTCAAGCTCTCGTCCTTAGTAAAAACAAAACTAGTGGAAGGGGAAATGCTCCCAGGTGAAGCTGATCTATAGGTGCTGGGACAGCTCGCTCCCTCTCTGCAGCTCTGTGAGCCGCGGACTGTGTGAACGCCGCTCCGCAGTTTAATGCAGGGCCGTAGCTACGTTTTTAACGGGCCTAAAATGATATTTAAAATGATTCACTTTTAACTAATGTAATGCTTGTTTCGTTGCTTGAGAAGCTTGTGGAAATAGTGTAGGTTTGTTTTAGTACAGTTTTAAGGAAACAAAAGTGAGGGGGGCAGCTGGGGGGGCAAGGCTCTACAGTGGGGGGGCAGCTGCCCCCCTTGCCCCCCCCCGTAGATCCGCCCCTGGTTTAATCACAGAACCCAACAAAAACGCACTTTTGGTCAGATCTCCGAAAACATTTCACACTCTTCCGTACTCTAGCATTCTTTAAATTCTGAATTCTGAGAAAACAAATCTGAATCCGAGTCCTCCTCAGAGTACGGAGGAGATCTAACCAAAAGTGATGTTTCTTTTTGTTCTGAGTTTAAAGATCTTCTGAGAAAAAAAAACTATTAGAAATGTGACTTTTTTCTTAGAATTCAGAATAAAATCTCAGAACTAAAATTAAATTCACTTTTGGTGTAGCCCTAATCCTCTCAAGCTTTTTTTTTTTAAATACAATCAACAGACAAAAGCAGTCAAAAAAGATCCAGATATACACAGATGCACGACAAAGAGACACAAGAAACAACTCTCATAACACACTCAATTTACAATGGCATGACAACAAAATAATGTTAATAATTGTTGGTGCACGGTGACTATGATGGAAGTGTTGTGACTTTGTGAAGTCTTACCTGGAATCAGTTTGTCACTCCGAGCATCATAGAGCATCCCTAGGGTGAAAGGTCGTCCCAGAGCAGGCATTTTCTTTTGTTCTGAGGCCATGTCTCCAACCTGTTGAGAAGAGACAGCACAGACTTCAGAGCCTGATTTAAACGTCTGTTAAGAGGAGTGTTGAGAGTTAACAACACTTGGAGTCTGACTTTCAACTGTGCCTATACATGCAGTATTTCCCTGCAGACACTAATCCAGCTGCTGTTTCACACAGAAAAGTACAGTTTTTATAATAAATGTGTGTTCGTCTGTTAGTCCTCACCTGGTGAAGTAGATCAGCAGAGTTGTGTGAGAGTCTTCTGACTTCCAGCAGGAGCTTCAAGTCTGATACAATGTGGTGTTGTGAGGTGACTTATATACTGTCAGATACTCTCCTCACCTGACCTCCTGTCACACACCTGAACACACCTGCCAAAACTGTTCTTATTGTGACAGGCCTTGGCAAGAAAACTCCTTCCTGAACAGAACAACTAAATGTCCCTTGTACCTAGGAATGCAGAGACACTCCCTGACACGGATTGATAGTCTACACTAGTGTTAATTTCGTCAGCTATTTTTTAATTTAGTTTTAGTCTTAGTCCTGTGTTACATTTCCTTTTTAGTTTTAGTCATATTTAGTCACCTTCATCCTGTTTTTATTTAGTCAAGTTTTAGTCGACTAAAAGTCTGAGCATTTTAGTCTTATTTTAGTCAATGAAAACTGTTGAGTCTTTTTCAGTCATCAGATTATATAGAACATGTCAGTCAAACTAGCCAAAACCAATAATTTGTCATTTTAGTATTTCACAATAAGATTATATCTTGTCCTTATTTGATGAAACACAGGTTGACTGATTGAGAAGCTTTGCAGAGAGTATCTGGTTTGTGGTGTTTTTACCAGCTGTGTTTTGGCCGCATTGCTTCCCTTCTGATAAAACAATGCATTCGCTTTTTTTCTCCGCCTCATTGTCGCGAAAATGGGCCCAAATATCACGTCGTTTCTTTCTCCCAAGCAGTGGTGGCTTTAGACTTTGTCGTTGTCAGTCATTTTGACGGACAGGATCGTAACATTTCCGTCATAATCCATTATTACCCGTCGAGTGCACAATTTATCACTCACTCACGCTGACGGGGGGGTATTCGGTTAACGCGAGTGCGACCACTGCTCCCAAGCGCTGTTGTTGCCATTTCATGTTCTGTTAAATAAGGTTAGTTAGACCATGAGTTAGACCAGTGCTTCTCAAAGTGTGGTCCGCGGTCCACTGGTGGTCCGTGAGCGCCCCCTAGTGGTCCGTGAGCGCCCCCTAGTGGTCCGTGAGCGCCCCCTAGTGGTCTGTGAGTACCCCCTAGTGGTCCGTGAGTATATTGGTAACATTTCACATTTGAAATAAATAAATTAATTTAAGTTTTCCGCACTCTCGCGGGAATATCTCCGCAATGGAGCGAGCTTAAGTTTCACTTTTGATTGCATGATATAGCCCAGCGCAACACCTTCATCACACATGTTGCCACCTGTTTGTACCATTTTCAGGCGATTTATAAAAAACAATGTGTTTTTGGATATTTGTGGAGTTAGGTGGTCCGCGAGTGTTTTTTTATTGGTTAAGTGGTCCTTGGTATGAAAAAGTTTGAGAAACATTGAGTTAGACCCGAGTCTTCCTGACAGTGTGCCTCTGCCCGGTGTAATTCAAATGTACCGCCGCGCACACCACAGACACACAGCTGCTGCCCTGCTGCAGCACAGACACACAGCTGCTGCCCTGCCGCAGCACCGGAAATGGAACTGCTGGGAGAAAACCTGACTATCAGAGATGTAACATTATCTTTGATAATATTTCGTCTCCTCATTTTTCGTCAACGAAAGTAAAGAGAGATTTTGGCATAGTTTTTATTTAGTAAACTACATTTTCGTCTCGTCACTTTTCGTCAACGATATTGCATGTTGATTTCGTTATAGTTATTGTTTTCTGCCGTCGGTGCCGTCTCGTCATCGTCTCGTTTTCGTCATGGAAAAAAAGGTCGTTGACGAACATATTTCGTCATAGTTTTAGTCAACGAAATTAACACTAGTCTACACGCCCAACCGCCCTCTCAGGTCAGCTGATCAACTGCTCCTGAACGTGCCCAGAACCATGTCAAAGCTCAGAGGGGGCCGTGGCTTCTCTGTCGCGGCTCCCACACTGTGGAACAATCTGCCCCTGCACATCAGACAGGCCGCCACGCCAGTGGCGGCGCCAGAGATGTTCTCTAGGGGGTGCTGTGGGGTAGCTTGACGTTTCATAGAGGGTGCTCACACATTAAGGGTTTCCCATTAATGCACCAGCGCTACAGTTGAATTTTCTACTGCAACACTCCCCACACAGTGTACCCGCGACTGTTACAATGAAGGCTCGGTAATCAGCTCACGGCATATAGGTGTAAGCAGGGGTAAAGTGCCATTTTTACAAGTGGGGAGTGGACCTCACCTCCTCTAGGAGGGTCCTCACCTCCTCTAGTGTCCTTTGTGCCTGTAGCCATCAGGCTGCACAACAAGGGGTTAATGATGAAAAAGAAATCAAATTAAATCACTGGTCATAAATATATACTGTTTTCACAACCCATGTTAAACTTGTCACTTTAACTTGTTATGCACTTTATAACTTAGATGATGACGAAATATGTATATATGCTGACAGTTATTTTACTCTTTTTTTATATCTCCTATTTTTATAGTCTTTTATTATTATTATCATTATTTCCTTGATTTTATGTTATTTATTTTAGATTTTAGATTTTATTGATCTGTGTGAATCTTTGCTGTACTATTTTTCACGCTTACCCTGTGGCTGCTTTTGTACAACTGAATTTCCCCTCGGGGATTAATAAAGGTTCATCTTATCTTATCTTATCTTATCTAGTGGGGTCCGGGAGAGCTTGCTCCCCCGGGAAGATTTGTTTTTTTAAATATTGAATTTAAAAGCATCAATCTGGTGCACTTTGAGAGCAACATGAAGAGATATATGGAGATATAGTATCTCTCAACATACATATGAAACATAACTGTAAACAGATTTTCTATTTCTGTATAGATATTTTACAAATCACTCCCCTTTTAAAACAAACCGTTTGAGACCCACTGAGATAACTAGACCAAAGTTAACTATCTAAACACTGAGAGTCCTTCACTTCACCTGAGCTGAGGTTACCTGAGACTCTCCGTCTGCCAGGAGAGAGTTCTCCCTCCACCTTGTTGTTGAAAAAGCTCCTTATATCCGTTAGCTTGGCTAGCTAGCACCAGATGCTAACCACAACGATCTCCGGTAGATACCCACCGGTGCGCGAGCTCTATCTCTCGCTCGCTCACGCACGCACACAAAATGGCTCGTGCCACACACACACACACACACACACACACACACACACACACACACACACACACACACACACACACACACACACACACACACACACACACACAGAGCAGAGCTTGAATGAAACAGACCCAGAAGTAAGCTACTTGTACTCACGAGGCCTATGATGTGCAGAATCCCTCTCGCGTTCAGGTGGCTTTGATTGAGTGTCCACACGTGGACGTGTAAGGACTAAAAACCGATCCATTTGTCACTTTGCTGTTAGCAAATCATTTGGGGCTCCAGCTAACAGGAAGTCACTCAAGTGTCACAAAGTGATTTAGCCTATGGGTAGGTCAACAATCGAATGGGTGCTGGCCATTGGCCTAATCATATCACCTGGGTTGGCTTTATGTTTTTGGTCGAACATTTATTTGTTTCACATTTGCATTGATGTCATCAATCATTTTTCTGATTTACTTTAATAAAAATAATACAAATTTTCGGCGGGAAAAACACATATTTCTTGGGGGTGCTTCAGCACCCCCTAGCTCCCCCCTGGCGCCGCCCCTGCGCCACACTGCCTGCTTTTAAATTGTTTCTTGAAACCCACCTCTTCTCCTTAGCGTATTAACATATTTTAGAGTGTTGCTTTTAAAGTCTCTATTGTTTGTACTTGTACTTGTTTTATGGCGTGTGCGCTGAGCTGTGTTACTTTGTGTATGTTTGTTTGTTTGTTTGTTTATTTGACTTTACAGCACTTTGGTCTGGAGGATTTAAACATAAAGCTGTATTGTATTGTATGCTGGCCCTGGCACTTCACCCTCCACCTGAAATAGCAGAAAACTGGTTGACATGTTATTTCTGGATTACAGTTCAATGTCAACCCAATCAAGCCAAAGCAGCTGATTGTGGAGCTGGCAGCAGGCCTTCCAGACGTACCATGGAGGGTGAGAATCAGAATGAGGTGCTGTCTATCAGTGCTTCCCTATGTGTGGCACAACGCACTATAAGCACCTGGACGGTGCTCTCAATACGAACACAACACGTTGGATGTGGAACACTGGACACTTCTCACACACGATATGGTTGCTAGCTCGTTAACAGCGAGTGGTAGGTCAGGGCAGAGCAGGTCAGATCCGAGCCAAGGCCACGCGATGGATATCCACTCTGCAACTCTGATGCATGGATTCATGTTTGTTGGAGACTCTTATTCAACTTGACCAACCAATGCCTGAATGCACTAGATCAGTGTTCCCTCATTTGTATCCAAACATTAAATTAAAAAGGCATTAAATTAAAGGTAAACAAACTCGAGGCACGAGGAAGGAGGAAGTGAACAAAGACAGAAGACAAAGAAGGGCGTTTCCCTTCTGATGCTGACACAAGGTAACAAGGTACGCCAGGTGTGCTTGTTAGGAGTGCAGCTTACCTGCAGAGCTTCTTCAGAGGCAGACACACGCAGCTGGAACAAAGGCACTCAGACCGGTTCAGAGGAACAAAGGCACTCAGACCGGCTCAGAGGAACAAAGGCATTCTGAGCCACTTGTCAAACTGCAGATCATCAAAGAAGATATGACGGATCAGCTTCAAACATCTTACACGAATAACTTAACTATTACATTCATGTAGCGTGTGTGACCCGTATGTTTTACTAAGGCCAACCAAAGGGTTACTTCACTTTATTGATCTGTGTTTAAGCTTTATATTTAAAGACAACAACATGATGTGAATAACTCTGTTCCTTCGAACATTTGCTACATTACAGAAAACAAAGAAGGACCTTGGAGAGAACTCTTTAAAGTAGAGACCCTACATACTGATATACACCTGAACATCAGCAGGAGAGGACTCTTTAAAGTAGAGACACTACATACTGATATACACCTGAACATCAGCAGGAGAGGACTCTTTAAAGTAGAGACACTACATACTGATATACACCTGAACATCAGCAGGAGAGGACTCTTTAAAGTAGAGACACTACATACTGATATACACCTGCACATCAGCAGGAGAGGACTCTTTAAAGTAGAGACACTACATACTGATATACACCTGCACATCAGCAGGAGAGGACTCTTTAAGTAGAGACACTACATACTGATATACACCTGAACATCAGCAGGAGAGGACTCTTTAAAGTAGAGACACTACATACTGATATACACCTGAGCATCAGCAGGAGAGGACTCTTTAAAGTAGAGACACTACATACTGATATACACCTGAACATCAGCAGGAGAGAACTCTTTAAAGTAGAGACCCTACATACTGATATACACCTGAACATCAGCAGGAGAGGACTCTTTAAAGTAGAGACACTACATACTGATATACACCTGAACATCAGCAGGAGAGGACTCTTTAAAGTAGAGACACTACATACTGATATACACCTGAACATCAGCAGGAGAGGACTCTTTAAAGTAGAGACACTACATACTGATATACACCTGCACATCAGCAGGAGAGGACTCTTTAAAGTAGAGACACTACATACTGATATACACCTGCACATCAGCAGGAGAGGACTCTTTAAAGTAGAGACACTACATACTGATATACACCTGAACATCAGCAGGAGAGGACTCTTTAAAGTAGAGACACTACATACTGATATACACCTGAACATCAGCAGGAGAGGACTCTTTAAAGTAGAGACACTACATACTGATATACACCTGAACATCAGCAGGAGAGGACTCTTTAAAGTAGAGACACTACACACTGATATACACCTGAACATCAGCAGGAGAGGACTCTTTAAAGTAGAGACACTACATACTGATATACACCTGAACATCAGCAGGAGAGGACTCTTTAAAGTAGAGACACTACACACTGATATACACCTGAACATCAGCAGGAGAGGACTCTTTAAAGTAGAGACACTACACACTGATATACACCTGAACATCAGCAGGAGAGGACTCTTCAAAGTAGAGACACTACATACTGATATACACCTGAACATCAGCAGGAGAGGACTCTTTAAAGTAGAGACACTACATACTGATATACACCTGAACATCAGCAGGAGAGGACTCTTTAAAGTAGATACACTACATACTGATATACACCTGAACATCAGCAGGAGAGGACTCTTTAAAGTAGAGACACTACATACTGATATACACCTGAACATCAGCAGGAGACGACTCTTTAAAGTAGAGACACTACATACTGATATACACCTGAACATCAGCAGGAGAGGACTCTTTAAAGTACAGACACTACATACTGATATACACCTGAACATCAGCAGGAGAGGACTCTTTAAAGTAGAGACACTACATACTGATATACACCTGAACATCAGCAGGAGAGGACTCTTTAAAGTTCAGACACTACATACTGATATACACCTGAACATCAGCAGGAGAGGACTCTTTAAAGTAGAGACACTACATACTGATATACACCTGAACATCAGAGGAGAGGACTCTTTAAAGTAGAGACACTAATATCCACCTGAACATCAGCAGGAGAGGACTCTTTAAAGTAGAGACACTACATACTGATATACACCTGAACATCAGCAGGAGAGGACTCTTTAAAGTACAGACACTACATACTGATATACACCTGAACATCAGCAGG